>NC_044982.1:37149-37621 GCF_008728515.1 Papio anubis | reverse complement strand
GAAGGAATCCCCTCTAACTCATTTTATGAGGCCAACATCATCCTGATTCCAAAGCCTGGCAGAGACACAACAAAAAAAGAGAGTTTTAGACCAATATCCCTGATGAACATCGATGCAAAAATCCTCAGTAAAATGCTGGCAAACGGAATCCAGCAGCACATCAAAAAGCTTATCCACCATGATCAAGTGGGCTTCATCCCTGGGATGCAAGGCTGGTTAAACATACGCAAATCAATAAACGTAATCCAGCATATACACAGAACCAAAGACAAAAACCACATGATTATCTCAATAGATGCAGAAAAGGCCTTTGACAAAATTCAACAGCTCTTCATGCTAAAAACTCTCAATAAATTCGGTCTTGATGGAACGTATCTCAAAATAGTAAAAACTATTTATGACAAACCCACACCCAATATCATACTGAATGGGCAAAAACTGGAAGCATTCCCTTTGAAAACTGGCACAAGAC
>NC_044982.1:24074-37131 GCF_008728515.1 Papio anubis | reverse complement strand
ATGGAACCAAAAAAGAGCCCGCATTGCCAAGACAATCCTAAGTCAAAAGAACAAAGCTGGAGGCATCACGCTACCAGACTTCAAACTACACTACAAGGCTACATAACCAAAACAGCATGGTACTGGTACCAAAACAGAGATATAGACCAATGGAACAGAACAGAACCCTCAGAAGTAATACTACACATCTACAACCATCTCATCTTTGACAAACCTGACAAAAACAACAAATGGGGAAAGGATACCCAATTTAATAAATGGTGCAGGGAGAATTGGCTAGCCATAAGTAGAAAGCTGAAACTGGATCCTTTCCTTACTCCTTAAACGAAAATTAATTCAAGATGGATTAGAGACTTAAATGTTAGACCTAAAACCATAAAAACCCTAGAAGAAAACCTAGGCAATACCATACAGGACATAGGCATGAGCAAGGACTTCATGTCTAAAACACCAAAAGCAATGGCAACAAAAGCCAAAATTGACAAATGGGATCTAATTAAACTAAAGAGCTTCTGCACAGCAAAAGAAACTACCATCAGAGTGAACAAGGCAACCTACAGAATGGGAGAAAACTTTTGCAATCTACTCATCTGACAAAGGACTGATATCCAGAACCTACAAAGAACTCAAACAAATTTACAAGAAACAAACAAACCCATCAAAAAGTGGGCAAAGGATATGAACAGACACTTCTCAAAAGAAGACATTTATGCAGCCAAAAGACACTGGAAAAAATGGTCGTCATCACTAGCCATCAGAGAAATGCAAATCAAAACCACAACGAGATACCATCTCACACCAGTTAGAATGGCAATCATTAAAAAGTCTGGAAATAACACGTGCTGGAGAGGAAGTGGTGAAATAGGAACACTTTTACACTGTTGGTGGGACTGTAAACTAGTTCAACCATTGTGGAAGACAGTGTGGCGATTCCTCAAGGATCTAGAACAAGAAATACCATTTGACCCAGCCATCCCATTCCTGGGTATATTCCCAAAGGATTATAAATCATGCAGCTATAGAGACACATGCACACCTACGTTTATTGTGGCACTATTCACAATAGCAAGGCTGGAGATAAAGCCCAAATGTCCATCAATGACGGAGCTGGATTAAGAAAATGTGGCACATACCACATGGAATACTATGCAGCCATAAAACGGATGGTGCATGTCCTTTGTGAGGACATGGATGCAGCTGAAGCCATCATTCTCAACAAACTACTACAGAACAGAAAATCCTTGCATGCATGTTCTCACTCATAGGTGGGAAGTGAACAATGAGATCACTTGGACACAGGAAGGGGAATATCACACACAGGGCTATTGTGGGGTGGGGAGGGGGGAGGATAGCATTAGGAAATATAGCTAATGTAAGTGACGAGTTAATGGGTGCAGCATACACCAACTTAGGGCATATGTATACATAGCAAACAGAGTACCACACATTCTGCACATGTACCCTACAACATAATGTATTAAAAAAAAAAGATAATTCACCTGAGAGCTCAGGAAAAGTCCCTGTATTACTGTGAGGGACACAGTGAGGAAACATCTGCGTGAGATCAGACCCAAACCTCCCTGCAGGGAAACAGGAGGGCATAAGCGTGGGTAGCAGCACCATCACCAAGGGTTGCTCAGGAAACCAGGGAGCTCTCAGGACTCCCTGAGTGGGTATAGAACCTGGGGTGCCAGAACTACCAGGGACATTCAGGGCACCAGGGGCGCTCAGAACGCCAGGGGCTTGGGAATCACGGGGGCTGCTCAGGACACCAGGGGGAGCTTAGAATCACCAGGGGGTGCTCAGGACATCAGGGACTCAGAACCACTAGGGAGCACTCAGGACACCAGGGAGAGCTCACGGCACTAGGGTCCTCAGGGTGTGAGGGTCAGTCAGGACACCAGGGGGTGCTCGGGACAGCAGGGAGCACTCAAAACCACCAGGGGCACGCAGGACACCAGGGGGCGCTCCAAATCACCAGGGGCCACGCAAGACATCAGAAGACACTCAGAACCACCAGGGGGCACTCAGCACACCAGGGGGTGCTCGGGACATTGGGGGCACTCAGGACACCAGGGGGCGCTCCAAATCACCAGGAGGTCAGGTCACCAGGGGATTCTCAGGACCTCCAGGAGGTGCTCAGGATACCAGGGTGCTGGTGCACATCTACAGGGGCGTCTGGCAGGGATCAGAGAAAACCAGGGCTCTCCCAGGACACTGGGGACTCAGAACACCAGGGTGTGCTCAGGACTGGCAAGGGGACTCTCCAGGACACCAGGGGAGCTTAGGACACTGTGGGGGGGCTCAGAACACCAGGGAACACTGAGGGACACGTGGTGGGGAGGGGTGGCGGAGGCACTGGGGACAACACTGCTCCCTTAGGAGGCAGCTCACATCCGGGTCCCTGGGATTTGGGGCAGCAGGGAGGGAGGATATGAGGGTTCCTTTTGGATCTGGACACTAAGCGTTGAGTTTTCTCGCTGCTGTTGGATTCGTCATTAGGTGCTCTCGTGCTCACTCTGCTTTCTTGTCCTCCTCATCGGTTTGTTTTGGGGCTGCAAGATTGCATGGCTTCATGTGAGAAGACCACAAAGTATAGCAGTGGTAATGATGTTAAAGTGGCTTTGAAAAGCTTCATCTTAGGGGGTAATGAGACAGTTTGAAGCCATTCATATTTCTTTGCATTTTTAAACAGTGATTAATACTAAAACTTCATAATAAAATTTATCCACTGCCAGTAATATGTCTCATTCTAAAGGTGATGTCTTTCCAGCTGGTTTCCGGGCAAAAAAAATGATAAGTGGGAACTCTGTTTAATGGAAACACTTTATTGAAAGAAAAAATAATGCATCTTTATTAAACAGCTTTAAATTTTACATTGCTTTACAAATATTAATTTGGTAAATAGAATCTCATAATTATCTTCAGTAATTTAAAATCTCAAAGCCATGTCATATTAAGTAATCCGAGGTTTCTCACTGTGAATTAAGGTTTCTAAACATTAGAATAGTAAGAATTATAATAGAAATTTTGTAGAGTTTATAAAAGAAAGATGAGGATATGTTTTTTGCTTTAAAATATTTTGTTTTCCAGTTTACAGGGCATTTCTACTGGTTTTAAATTAACAACCACTGTTTACGTCTCACCCCTTTTTAAAAACAACTGCTGAGTTTTTATTAATATTCCATAGCTGGAGTTTTGAAGTAAAAGCTCTAGTATCTTTGTATTAGTGTGAATGTGTGCTGGTATGTATGTGTTAATATGTATGTGTATATATGTTGTTATGCATTGTGGCTACAAGGTACAAAATTGCCTTTAAAATAAGTAACTATTTTTAAATAAAGGAGCCCTAAAGACATTTTAAGTACCTGTGACATAAATTAATAGTTAATAAATGAGCTGGCTTTAAAATCATTGTTAAAACAGTGAGATCATTTTTTAGAAATTATCAGCTTACCTTATTGTTTTATATTAATTTATCAGTGATTTTCTATTTAAAATCACCCAGCTAGATATTATATGGTGTTGGTACTTATAAAGATTATAAAATTATAAGCCTAGTTAAAGCCAAGAATGATTTTGTTATTTGGCAAATAATATGTTTAATATTGTTGTTTTAATAAAAAGGTAATGGATTAGAAAAATAATCATTTAATTAAGCGTAAGATTATTACTTAGGTAGATACATAGAAATTCATGCTATAACATGGTTAACAAAGGAAAAGACTTTAGGGTGCGATATTATAAGCTTTAGTAAATAATCTAGGGTAACTCATAAAATAAACTAAGTAAATGTAGTGAAATGGCCTTTTGCCAAACTAGTTCTACAATTTAAAAATGTAAGTTTAGTGAAGTAATAAATATTGACTAAATGTTTAAGTCATTACTAATTGTTTTGAAATATACTATAAAAACTTATTTTAAAATTTGTTCTTACAAAGGCTTTAACAATTCAAGATTTCTTATAAAACATCATAAACATAACCAGTAAGCCGAGAGGAAGTTTAAAAAGAAGTTAAAGTAGAGAAGTATTACAATAAGGAAAGTTACAAAAATTATATAGAGAAAGAATCTTGTATGATAACATTTATCCTGAAATAAAATGACTTTATTTAAAGGAAAGAGTGATGTTTAGAATGAAACAATATGTTTAAGTATGCCACAATGTTCCATTGTACAGGGTATGTACAATGGAACCTTGCTCAGCGATACTCCTCAAGGAAAGAACAACTCCAAAGACATGATTGTCAGATTCACGAGAAGTTGAAATGAAGGAAAAATGTTAAGGGGCAGCCAGAGAGAAAGGTGGGGTTACACATAAGGGGGAAGCCCATCAGACTAACAGCAGATCTCTCATGAGAAACTCTCCAAGCCAGAAGAGTGAGGGGCCAATATTCCAACATTCTTAAAGAAAAAGATTTTATTTAAATTTCATATCCAGCAAATAAGTTTCATAAGTGAAGGAGAAATAAAATTCTTTACAGACAAGCAAATGCTTAGAGATTTTGTCACCATCAGGCCTGCCCACCACAAAGAGATCCTAAAGGAAGCACTAAAAGCATAGAAAGGAACAACAGGGTACCAGCCATTGCAAAAACATGTCAAAATGTAAAAGTCAATTTCCACTTTATATTAGCCAAGAGTGGATAGATGGGTGCTCTAAGAGATCCATAACTTGCCCATTTTGATGGTTTTCAGAAGATGTGAGAAGCCACTTTGTTTACCAAAGCATCCCAGAGCCATGCACTGCTCCACACACATGAGTGCCCATTCCTGGTCTTTGGTTGCGCTTCTTAAAGGCTCATCAGTGCACCTGGGCTAATTTCATCAGGTAGAGGAATGTGTTTCAAAGGAGCTAAAGTTTGCGGCAGGCCATAGCCGGTGACCTTCAGCTGACTGTTTTGTGTGACCCATCAACTAATTACATTCATATCAAAGGTTCTCAATGGGAGTTTCTAAAAGTATAAAGGGGTGTACGAGAAGTTCCCTAATTAAAGTGGCCTGGTGGCAGGAGCACAGCCTCAGTATTCAACCATGTCTCCACCCTTCACTTGCTTCACGCCCCTTCACACGCTTCACACCTTCACACACCCTTCACGCCCTTCACACCCTTTACACAAAGGTGCTTATACCCTGTCTTCACAAAGAGTTGGTTTCATTTTAGAAATTAGTGATTTTTTTCATTTAGTATACAAGATTATCATATATGACTATTTTATCAGAAAGTAGGCTGTAGAGACTTAGACTAAACAACTGAAAACAAATTCACAACTAGTGAAAGCAAGATGACAGAATGTGATTGGCTCCAGGCTTCTGATAATCCAGTGGTTTATGTACACAGACTTTAGTTTATCTTCCTGTTACTTCAAACAGTTGACTCTCGTTATAAGAAAGAAATGGTGACTGCATTCCCAAGGGTCACGCACAGTTACAAAAATAGACTGAATAAGGTGAGGAGTTGATGGTTTAAATTCCGTTTGAAGAAGTAGAATCCAACTACTTTTCTGAATGGCTCACAGTGATGACTCACTCACAGGCTCAGACAGAAACGTCACTTGAGGGTGGGAGGCTGGTGACAGGAGACCACTCAGTAGCCATAGGGTGAAAATGGGCTGTGAGATGGAACTTCCCAAATCCCACCTCAACATGGAATTTGTTGTTTCATTTCATTAGCACTCTTTACATAATGGTTCATATTTTTGGTCTGTTCATTACCTTTGTTTTCTCAAAGGAATCTCACTTGAATCTTTACTCTTTTTGCATTTTGTCTCAGTACAAGGTTGGGAGGTACCTCCAGCATCATAACATGATCTAGTGACCTGACACATTTTGTGGCAAAGAGCCACCACCACAATTCAGAAGCTGCTTTTGGTTTCTTTCCATGAAATAGAATTAGCTGCTGTGTATGAGCATATCCTAGCAATCCTGTACACCCACACTTAAGTGTCTTACAAACCTGAATTATTCTCTGTAAAAATAAAAATTTATCTCAATTTCCCTCAGTGTTCATGATTCTCCTGAAGGTGAGGAGGTCTTTTCTGGATCTGTTTTAAACAAAATGTCAGAGACCACACCTGGTAGGTAAGGAGCTCACCTGGCTCTGGATGTGGCTGTGTGTGCCTGGTATGCACGGTCAGCTCACTTGTTCAGCCCTAACAAAGAGAGCCCAGGTTTGGCTCCTGATGTTGAAATGCACAACTTCTGAGTGACTCTCCTGTACCCATCCATGGAGATAGATTATTTTATTATATAATTCACCAAACTAATGTCAAATGCCCAAGTTGCAATACCAAGCTGGGTATGTTCATGCAATTCCAATGAAGGAGAGATGCTGGGCACAGGTGCACCTGACGCGATAAATATGTGGGTGAGGGACTCTGGGCTTGAGTGTCATTGTCCAGCCATGTTTCAGAAGTGTGACCTGTCAGGGAAGAACCAGAGTTCCTTGTGCTCTCAGTGGGGAGGGCTCACAGATGTCTCTTGTTGTTCCCAGGAGAAGGCAAAGTGCACTAATCTTGATGATGAGACTATGCTCCTGTGCTGGCCTATTATAGTTTTTTGACTGAAATTTTTCGCTGTGATCCCCAATCACATCTATTCACACAGAGAAGTGTATAAAGGTCAGGCCACATTCTCCCAGCATCACACACTGACACGGTTGGAGATCGATCCACTACCTTCTCCTGAGATTGCGGAACAGAATCCCAAACTTCAAGCGGTCCACAAAGGAAGGTCTCAGATTTTTTTTAAATGATGCACTCTGGGACAGATATATTCCCCCTAACCATGATGGATATTCGAATTACAATAATAAACATTGCATGGATGTAGGTTTGTATAAATTTACTGTGACTAATATGTTGCTGCTGCCCTAATATTTTGAATAGAGATTTGACAATTTAGATAACCTGGATGTTTGGTTGGTTTCATATAAATCTTCAGGGTAGAACAGCATTAAGCCTATTCCAAATCTGTCCTAGATCCATGATCACACTCATCTACAGACCAGCTCCTTCAGCACATCTCCCTACCTGGAAGAAGAGGACTCTGGGCTTGGTGAGGAGGCCCCAGGAAGAGAACTGAGTTCTTAGGGGCACAGCCAGCATCTTCTTCTCAGGGTGAGCCCCAAGCCTGGACCTCCTCAGCCCTTTACCCCTCTCCATACAAAGGCACCACCCACATGCAAATCTTCACTTGAAACTTACCAGAGCCACCACACATTTCCTTAAATTCAGGGTCCAAACAAACACAGGAAATGCTCTCTGAGGAAGTCACGGACATCCTGTGCAAGAACATGAAGCACCTGTGGTTCTTCCTCCTCCTGTGGCATCCCAGATGTGGAGTGTCTCGAGGATTTGGAGTAGGCTTGGTATGGGGCTGTCTCTGGTCCCGAGGGCTCACTGTGGGTCTCTCTGTTGCAGGGGTCCTGTCCCAGGTGAAGAGCTGCAGCAGTGGAGGCTGAAGGAGGACTCTGTTGGCCTTGGGAGACCCTGTCCTACCTCTGCTTCATCTATGGTGGCTCCATCAGCCAGTTACTACTACTGGAGCTGGGATGGCCAGCCCCAGGAAGGGAGCTGGAGTGGATTGAACAGTGAGTAGTAGGGCACAACTACAACCCACTCACCAGAATCGAGTCACCATTTCAAAGGCAGTCCGAACCAGTTCTCCTGAAGCTGAGCTCTGTGACCGCCACGGACGTGTAATTACTGTGCAGGGGCTGAGTGAGGGAGGGTAAGTGAGCCCCGAACCCTGAAACCTCCTGCAGGGAGGCGGAGGAGCAGGCGCAGACATACGCTCCCAGGACCAACCCAGGGGCAGGGCCACAGAACAGGAGGGCAGGTCAGGAGGCAGGTGCAGGGAGGGCGGGGCACCTCATCTGCTCAGTGCTCTACCTCCTCACCGCTCAACATTACAGGGCTCTCTTTTCTTTGTGCTCTTGCGTTCTTTACCATTCTTGCAGAAAAGAAAGAGGAGGAAGGCACATTTTACCTCCCCTCTTTAATTGAGGTTTCACCGATCACTAGGAACTTTCCTACGAACACCATGGCCATTAGACTTTGAGTGATTAAAATATATATTCTAATGCTTCTCACATACTTGGTTTTGTGTCATCAATCCAGATTGTACCCTCTTTGCTTAGAAATTCATATGCTGAAACCTTAAAGATTGTTGATCTGTTGAGATTTTAATGATACAATTAAAAGGTTAAATGTGGGTAGAGTGGGGCTAAATGCAATGGATAATTATTTGACTATAAGAAGAAAGAGAACACCAGAGACCTCTGACTTTTCCGTGCTGCATGAAGAGGCCATGTGGAGGCGCAGTGTGATAGAAGGTGTCCCAGTGCATGCCAGGAAGAAGCCGCACCAAGAACCAGCCTGGCACATGATGCAACATTTCAGACTTCAGAATTGTAAGAAAGAGTAAATATTTTGTTGTTTAAGCCACCCACTCCGTGTTGTCTTCTTAGGAGAGGGCCAGACAGACTAATGCCACATAACTCATAACTCTGTTAAGCTGTCCCCTGGATGGAGAATCCAGCCCTAGGCACATCTCTCAGATTTCTACATAAAGTATGCAAAAAGATAGTAGCTGTGATGTAAAACTTGTCATGTCCCTGTTGAGCTGAATTTCTGGGCAAAGTGTTTTAATAGAAGCCCCTGGGAGCTTTGTCCCACAAAAAAAGTTGTGCATCTTTTCGCTATGACCCTAACTGATGGACAATGATTTACCAGCTGGATGGAGACTGACCACTGACCATCTTCTGCTGTCTCCTTAGTATACCACAGAAATTGCACTAACATCAGTCTATGTCTTCAACTTTTAAAATTGCACTGAATGTGTGTTTTAGTAGAGCCACATTGGTCGGTTTTGTGCCCTTCTTCCTGTCATCCTCAATTACCAAGAGCAGAAGAGACTTTCTCAATGAAATTTGGCTGTCAATGCCCCAAAACCACATCAATTTTTAAAAAAGTCTAGGAACTTTATTTGGGGGATAGTGAAATACACTTTTAAATGGAAAGCCCTAAGCACTTGGCAGAAGGAATGGCCACTGTGCACCTGAGAGGCTGATGGGGCAGATGAGTAGGGTCCCTTCCTCCCAAAGATGGTCCTGGGTGTGTGTGGGGTTGGATACCCCTCATGCATAGGTGGGACTGGACTGAAGTAGAAACAGGGCCACATCCCCATAGGAGAAAACAAGAAAAGAACAGGGTTGGGATCCTGAAAGGTAGTGGTACATTTGAGTTTAAAGATGAAGGAAATTTTTTTTCCGAGAGTTTTAATGTTCTTAGCTAAATATGAATCTTTAAACAAATGAGAATTGAAGGAGAATGGGTTAGAGATGAGAGGAAGGAAAAAGAAACATCCTGAAAGAGCAGAAACAAAATTCACACAAAGCGGTGTATGGCAGAGGCAGAATGGAGCTGATGCAGCAATGTCAGTATTCTGCAAGACCTCGTTGAAACTAACAAATTGTTTAAGCATGAGCCCAGTGTTGAAAGAACTTCGTTTAGCTTTGCTTCTTCTGGAAAGGTCTTTTATCCTTTATTTTAAAAGATTGCAGTAAAGTTTCTTGCGATTTGTAAGAGTTTTGTTTGTTTTCAGTTTTTCCCGAGCAATTTAAGATACACAGTCATGGAGCCACTAACAATGTTTCAGTCAATGGCCGACCACATATATGTTTGTGGCCACATAACGTGTAATACCGTATTTTCACTAAGGGTGTTCCATATTTAGATGTGTTTTTGAATGAGATACTTACCGGCATTTCAGTCCTGCAGTGTTGGTGCAGTAACATGCTCTATAGGTTACTTGTCTGGAAACATTGCGCTATTCCACATGATGTAATTCAGTGGATATTCCTTGGCCAGGTTTGTGGCAGTTCTCCCTATGATGCTTGTACTGATGACATTGACTGAAGTACATTTCCCAGTAATCTCTATCAATAAACCATACATTATCAAATGTAATTCCTCTCCATTTGGAACTGAAAATCTTCTGCTGAAATCTACTTTCGTCCTCCTTTACTTTCTGTTTTTCAAAATCTTTCCTTTAGCAATGTGCTTTCAAACTATCTGATTTTCTCATTTGGTTTTACCTTATTTAAAATGTATAGAGCTTCACGAATGTGGTGAATATTTCTTCTCCAGATTTAGGGAAGTTTGAAATGCTATTACTTCTTTAAAACCTTTCTCGTCCTCTTGCTCTGTCTCTCTTTCTCTATCTCTCTCTCTCTGTCTCTCTCTCACCCTCTTCTTTCCTGCCCCTTTTTGTCTTATCTTTGCATAACTCCTCATGCACGCATATGGTGGCATTCCTTTCACGTGCTTCCTGACTCATAAGACTTTATGCACTCATTTCTTTCATTTTAAGTTTTCTTCTCTGTCTCTACTATTTCAAGTAGTCTTTCTTTGAGTTTTCTGTTTTCCTTTATTGCCAGTCTAGTCTGGTCTAAAATCTATACTTAAAATTTTTGATTGACTTATTGTATTCATCAGCATCAATATTTTTGTTTAGTCATCTTTTAAATGTTTTATGTCCTATTAAAATTCATTGTCATGCGTAATGACACTGGCTCATTAGACAAGTTTCTAACATTTACTTAAATTTTCTTTTCCAGGTAATACATATGCTTCACCTTCAATGATAACAGTTTCTAGATATTTATGTTGTTCTTCTGTTTGGACCATGTTCCCCTCCTCCTTCATTTTTCTTGACTGTCTTTGTTGCTGCTTTTCATTATAACAAAACCATGTCTGACTCTTCAAAAGACAGGGCTTATAGAGATCATCTCATCAGGTCAGGCAGTAATTTGGGTCTCTCAAAACTTCATGAGTATTCAAACTTCTGTCTCTGTTAATGGTCCCTCGTTTTTAGAGGATGCTAAGATTCTGCCAGAAATCACAGGTGGGGAGAGTAGAAACTGGCCCCCACTCCAGCAGCCCCTTGAGAATTTGGACACTGGACAAAGTTTTGTTATTGATGTATGATTCATCAAAATAATGTTAGTTCAAGCTTCTCTCAACAAGTCACATAACATTGAAATTTTATCTTTTGATATTTGAATCTGGGGTTTATTCTTTGAGTGTTGGGTAAGGTACAAACTAGTTTAAAATCTGCCTATTTGGCAAACCCCGATCTGTTAGCACAGATTTCCATTTTCGTTATCTCTGCATTTAAATCTAACTCTGTATTATACATACATCTAGAGATAGTAGGAAAAGTGTATTAAAGTTCCTAATTTATTTAATTTAATGGGGTTTCCAAGTGAAAATCTCCTTTGTCTATAAAACACCTGACTATTGGTCAATAGTTTTTTCTCTTTAATTTTTCTCTCTCTTCTCACATTATCTATAATAAAGCGGTAGAAATGAAGACACACCACCGACAGTTTGCTTAGGTATCATTAACTAAAATTCTTAGCTCACTTACTAATTCTAACTTCATCCAATGTAACATAACTAAGATATAAATTCTATAATAACAAGGTACACATGCTACCAGTTCTAATACCGTTTGTGACTAGAAACAAAGCAGAATTATCTCAGAGGGTTGGGTTGAGTTGAGGGGTTGGAAGAACAGTGACAACAATTCTGATCATCACTGGCTCTTTCAGAAAGTTTACAAATGCCTTGCTGCTGTTATTTGTTTAACACCTAGTTAGAAGGAAAGAAACTCAGAGGAAGAGGTCACATCACAGGTCACACAGTGAGGAAGAATGGAGCTGTGCTGTGCTCTCCACATGGCCTTCAGATCCCAGGCACGAGGCCAGGTTCCCGCGGCATGTGGCATCTGGAGGGGCAGTTCTCAGGGATGGTCTTAGCGCACCTGCTTCCTGGGGCGGTGGCTTCCTTCTCTCAGTTGTGCTTGCTCCTTCTGCCAGGTCTGGAAGTGACCACTTGCATTGCCATGAATTGTCCTGTATCCTCTCCTTAATATGGCAAAAAGCATATTTATTAAATTTCAATTCATTTCTCTAGGCTTTTTACTGTGTTAGCAGAAAGGAATAAATCACATTCCTTCCTCCTCCACAGCCCAAGATTCCTGAAGACAGAGTCGATGTGATGTACTCATAGGTGGATCTCTGCTCCACCCATGAGGGAGGTAACCTTGGTCTTCAAGTTTCCTTGGGAAGCCAGGATCCTCTGTCTCCTCCTCCTGCTCTGCAGCTCACCTGAGAACAGTTTTTCTCATTGGAATATCATCTGTTTAAGATAGAAGTCCCTGCTTTGGGATTTAGGGCCTGGAAGTGCACCTACTGGATCCAGCCCAGGACTGGAGATACTTTCCAGAACACCCAACTACCTGAGACCTGTCCAGTCACACTGTTTTACTTGCACAATTTCAGCTTCCTCAAATAAAATTGCTGAGACTTTTTCATAAACGTTGTGCTATGTCCTTTTCTGTTTCCTTGCCTAATTGTTCATATATGTCAGACCAGGTACCACTTATATGTAATGAGATCAAATTCTGCCTCCATTAACACATCTGGGGTATTTACTTAGTTACTTTTGGTTTATTCAAAAATTAGATTATAAATTCATCAACCTCATTTTTATGTCAAAAGAAATCTGCATAATCTCAATGTCAACACATTTTGGAATCTGATAAATAACTGAAGTAGCGAGAAATCATTTTGAAATGCCTGTGAATTGTAATTTAAGGTGTCTATTAATAATCATTTTAAAACAGCTAAAATGTTTTGGGCTTTTATTTTGGTTGAGGGTACATGTGCAGGGTTTGTTATATAGGTAAATTGTGAGTTATGTGGGTTTGATATACAGATTGTTTTGCCACCAAGGTAATAAGTATAGTGCTTAATGGGTAGTTTTTCAGTTCTCAACCTTCTCCCATTCTCCACACTTGTGTAGGTCCCAATGTGTGTTGTTTTCTTCTTTATGTCAATATGATTAGCTCCCACATGTAAGTGAGAACAGGTGGTATATAGTTTTCTGTTACTCTGTTAATTTGCTTAGGATAATGACCTCCAGATCCAACTACGTTGCTGCAAAGAACATGTTCTTATTCTTGTTATGGCTGTGTTGTATTTGGCACC
>NC_044982.1:0-23409 GCF_008728515.1 Papio anubis | reverse complement strand
GCAGAGTTGAGTTCAATTCCTCGATATCCTTGTTAACTTGCTCTCTCGTTGATCTGTCTAATGTTGACAGTGGGGTGTTGAAGTCTCCCATTATTATTGTGTGGGAGTCTAAGTCCCTTTGTAAGTCTCTAAGGACTTGCTTTATGAATCTGTTTGCTAAGACCCTTGGTAAAGCACAGTATTAGGGTGGGAGTTACCCGATTTTCCAGGTGTTGTGTGTCTTAGTTTCCCTTGGCTAGGAAAAGGGATTCCCTTCCTCCTTGCGCTTCCCAGGTGAGGCGATGCCTCACCCTCTTCAGCTCTGGCTGGTTGGGCTGCACCAGCTGACCAGCACCTATTGTCCGGCACTCCCCAGTGAGATGAACCCGGTACCTTAGTTGAAAATGCAGAAATCACTCATCTTCTGTGTCACTCGCGCTGGGAGCTGGAGGCTGGAGCTGTTCCTGTTCGGCCATCTTGCTCCCGATCAGAAATTTTTTAGTTGTAACGTTCTAACTGCTATTATTGTCTGATGCATTTTATCTTAAAGTTCTAAATAAAATGCTTGATTTCATTATAACATTCTGCACTCGGCTTTTCTTTAAATGTTTAATTTTTCTATGAAATAAAAATCTTCACTTGTAATTCAAGACATGTTCTTCCTATGTCTAATTAATTCAAATACTTTTTTCATTAGAGTTGACTTGCAGGTTATCTACATGGAGTTCCCCACAGGGGAAAACAGTCACACTGCATAAGTTTTTTGTTTTTCTTGTTTGTTTGGTTTTTGTTTTTTGACATTTGGTAACTGTTTTAAAACAAATTTTATATTTTATTGAAATAATTCCTATGTAACTGTTAAGCTTTTCAACTACTTAGGAATACTGAGATTTTAGCGACATATAAATTAATGGTATTACATTCATGTAACTATCTGCATTATTTTTAAAGGCCTTGTGCTGCTACATTACTAAGGTTTGACTGCTAGGTCTAAAAAGGACACAGAACACTTTGGGAGGCAGAGACTGGTGGATCTCCTGAGGTCAGGAGTTACAGACCAGCCTGGCCAATATGGCAAAACCCCATCTTTACTAAAAAATACAGAAATTAGCTTGGTGTGGTGGTGGATGCCTGTAATCCTAGTTGTATGTGAGCCTGAGGCAGGGAGAATTGCTTGAACCCAGGAGATGGAGGTTGCAGTGAGCCAAGATCATGCCACTCTACTCCAGCTTGGGTGACAGAGTGAAACTCCATTTCAGAAAAATAAATAAATAAAATAAAATAAAAAAAGAAGGACACCAAGTCCCACTAAATCTTAAACACTGACAGCAATTAAAGCCCCATCTACAAATCTGAAATAAAATGACAATAAAATTAATCATACCCTTAAGACACAAGGTCAGAAATTAAAACTACTCAACCACTCCAGGCCCAGGGACTACTACAGAAGAAGTGCTTTGTAGGATTATAAGAGCTAATGTTGACAGATAAAATTACTTGAGAGTTTTTTCATCAATTAAACATTAATATTAAATGCACACTAATGCAAGGCTAAGATCTGGGCCTTTATGTCAGATTGACAAGGATTCTTGAAGAATTAATCCACTTTTTAATTTAAAATTATTTTTAAAGTTTATAAAAGATCTATGAAAATTATATTTTTTACTAAAAGTAATTATAATTTAATAGATTTATTTTTCAGAATTGAGAGACAGTTTTAACTTTTCTCATGCTGTTCTTATAAGGGGTTATTATTTAGAAAATTAATTCTTCTCTTTCAAAAATAAAAGTTTTTTTTGAAATCACTGAGTTGTCACTTGGCTAAATAAGTAACTTACTTTACAATAATCTGTAATCCCATTTTGTAATATCAAGTGCTTTACACTTTTGGTATTTGACAAACTTCACAAAATAAAATTGTGAATTCTGTCATTTGACCTCATTATTCTTTCTTGATATGAGTTTCCCTGAAGATGAAAAGGAATGTATTTAGTTTATTTGGTATAACTAAATTGTACAGGAAGCAATGTTGAATTTGAAATGGTGTTTAACTTTGGGCTATATTTATAAAAAATGTGGACTATATAGTTGTAATATATTTATATAAATTAAAGAGCATATGTTCCCAAATTTTATGATATATAAGTGATTTTGATATGTCTTAGTATATTTTATCAGTAGTAATTATGATTATTATGTACAATTTTTTATCACAGAAATAACCAAATTTTCTTCTCAATTCTGTCTTTAGCCATGGCTGTTCTAAAACTTCTGTCATCCACAATTGTTGTTTTACTTTGATTCTATATCAGCTGGCTTTTCATAATCCATAGAATTTTGAGGAGTACTCTTAAATATACGATTGTGACAATTTTATAAATTGTGCCATTGGTACAGGGAGAAAAACTTCCATCACTCTCATTGAGACCTGATGCATTTATGATGATTGTTAATCTAATATTAAGCAGGACAGGACTTCATTCCATGAACTGAACCAACAGGAGACTGAAATAATTTTTATGGCTTATTCTTTAAAGCATTTGCTGAATACTTATGTTTTGTTTTTCAGAATGAAGAAAACTTTGTCCTGTAAGCTATTCACAGTTTTTAACAATTGAGTATATTATACTCTATTGAGAAAAAAATAGAAACATAATTTCTTCTTCTCTTACATAAATTCTCCAAAATTTGGAAACTGTGAGTATTCATATATTAAAATAGTTATTTGCATAGGTTCAATAAAAATCTGCTTTGTTCCATAACAGGGCACAATTGGAGACAATGTTCATTTTACCAAGGCTTTAATTGAATGACATATTTTCAGATTTACTTCGTAAAATGGATCTAACCTGTAGAGCTGATAAAGCCTCTTGGAAAAACTAGTATGTAACTTTTTTTTGAAGGGCCCTGAGCTGTAGAAAGTAAATAATTTTACTTTCTGACAGGCCCAGGAATAGCAGGTTTTCTTAGAAACTTGAAAAAAGAGAAAGTAACCCAATTCATATAGCTATCTAACGACACAGATAAAACATTGACTGGGCTTGAGAATTTTAAAGATTCTATCCTTAGATTCTTTATAAAACATTTCCAGCAAAGTCAGTTTATGAATAAGATAGCCTATGTAAAAAAAAAAAATAGAAAACAGAAAAGAGAGCTAATATGTTGACTGATTATTTTTGCTGCACCTTATACAAAAAAATCAGGCCAAGTATAATAAGCCTAAAACTTATTTTACAAATACATTGGTCCTAGTATGATATTTGTCTCTAATAAAATTGAGTCATTATAGAGAGAAATATTACTTCAAAATAAACTATAGTGCATCTGTTATTACATTTTAAAATTGTACACTTGTTTTTCAATTTATATTATTTTATTCAATTTGGATTGAATTTAAACTTTTTCTTTGCACAGCTCTCTAAGATAATATTTTCAGCTATTTTCCTTTGTAAATTTTTGTTCTGATTTGAAATCAGCAGAAGTTAAACTGTGCTTTCTTACAGCTAGACAACTTAAAATCTAAAAGAAAATAAAATCAATGATGTGGTTTGGCTCTGTGTCCCCACCCAAATCTCACCTTGTGTTGTAATAGTTCCCACATGTCAAGTGTGGAACGAGGTGAAGATAATTGAATCAAGGGGGCTGTTTTCTCCATACTTTTCTCCTATTAATTAGTGAGTTCTCACAAGATCTGATGGTTTTATAGGAGGCTTCTCTCTTCACTTGGTACATCTCTCTCCTGCCGCCATGTGAAGAAGCACATGTTTGCTACCACTTTCATGATTATAGGTTTCTTGTGGCCTACCCAGCCATGCAGATCTGTGAGTCATTTAAACCTTTTTTTAAAATAAATTACCCAGACTCAGATATGTTTTTGTGGAAGCATGAAAATGGACTAATACAGGAAACTCAATTATATACAAAAACTCATTTTATACCTGCCTACTGTGAAGGGAAAATAAATTTTGAGACCACCAAATCACTAAGCTAAAGAGAAGAGTCAAGCTAATGTTACAAGAGATAGAAAGAAATTTTTTAGATAGATAGGATGAAAGAGTCTCTGGCAAAAAGTTTTCTTTTAACAAAAATCAGCTTAGAAACTAATTTTCTAATCACATACTGTTCAAAGAAATCACTTATAACGAAGTACAGCCTGAAAGATCAGGCTGTAAAACATAGATAAGCAGCTCTCGCAGAGAGGGTGTTTCTGGGTGTAATCTCCAAACTTCACATATACAGGATGGGTCCCAGTAAGAACAGTGGACCTTCGTGAGCACATTCATTTCTTTTTCCGGGGAAACACTAAGATAGGAAAGCTGGAAGCTTGCATGGGGTTTGGGATGCCAGCAACTGCAAGGAGGTACCTGGGACCAGGCACAGAAACTCCTCCTTCCCTTTTTAGCACATGCATGGTGGAAGGAGATAAGTACCATGGAGTAGACCAAGCGAAGTCCCCATCTGCATAAGAAAAGTATGATTTGGGGCTGCTAGAGTCTTTGCTCTATGCAGATGGCACACCTGCTCCTAACTATTTTTGCACCCTGTGTTGAAAATATACCCTCACCCCACGAGCACATTTATAAAAAATCCTTACATTTCACTGCAGCATGGCAACCCATTTGGGAAACCTCTCTGTGACAGAGAGGTTCCTTTTCCATTTACCCATTAAACTTATGCTCTAACCTCACCCTTTGTGTGTCTGTGCCCTTGATTTCCATGGCCATGAGACAAAGAACCTTGGGTGATATTCCAGAAAACAAGGCTGCTATACTGGAAAGTGATTTGGGGAAAGCCTTTCTATTCTATTCAAAGTCATTCCTTTGAGGCTCACCTGAGACAAATACATATCTGATTGCTTCCTCTTCAATATAATTTATGTAAAAATTAGGATTCACTGAGTCAGACTAAATTGTGTATTCAGTGGAAGGCTAATAAAGGACTCAAAAGAATGCAACCTATTGTTTCTTATCTACTTCTAACCTGGAAGCTCACATTTTGATTTGTCCTGCCTTACAGAAACAAAACAATGTACATTAGACATATATTGATTGATGTCTCATGTCTCTCTAAAATGTATAAAAGCAAGTTGTACATCAGTCACCTTGGCACATGTCTCGGGACTTCCTAAGGCTGGTCATGGGTGGGTTCTTAACTTTGGCAAAATAAATGTATTAGTCTGTTCTCCTGCTGCTAATAAAAACATAACCAAGACTGGGTAATTTATAAAGGAAAGAGGTTTTATTGACTCACAGTTTCACATGGCTTGGAATGTTTCACAATCATGTCAGAAAAGCAAGGGACATCTTACATAGTGGCAGACTAGAGAGAGCTTGCACAGGGGAATTCCCCTTTATAAAACCATCAGATCTAATGAGACTTATTCACTCTCATGAGAACAGCATGAGAAAGACCTGCCCCAATGATTCAATTACCTCTCACTGGGTCCTCCCAATGACACATGAGAATTGTGGGTCTACAATTCAAGATGAGATTTGCATGGGGACACAGACAAACCACGTTAATAAACTTCCTAAATTCACTGAGACCTGCCTCAGATATTTGTTGTTTACCCTACTAATGTACAGCCTTCAGAGTTACAAGGCCTGTGTCAGTTTTCCAGGATTGTTTCTCCTTTTTGTTGTTTGTTATTCCCTCCTTTATTTTTTATGTTTTACTTCTCTTTTTCTCCCACTGTTTTCTTATTAATCAGATGTGAGACTCCCAACATTTGAAAGATAAGTAACAATGAGCTGTACTAACAACATGGGATCTGCTAAGGAATAATTCATCCTACCCATGAAAGATAAAACAAAACAGCAGACCAGAAACTCATTGGCTTGTAAAATGCTTCCTCTGAAAGATTTTAAAAAGGAAAAAGTGGGGAAATATGGAAGGAAAATAAAAACTTGTGATCTCAATTCATTATATCATGAGGGGGAAACAACCTAAAGGATGATCCATGCAAGAAACTGATTTTCCTTTCATTCCGTAGAGAACAGCTAGAAATGAAAATTTAAATATTTTCACAGATAGTTACAATTTGTTTGTCATTGAAATATGTAGCGCAGGAGAACCACTTGATTTTCTATTTCCCTATATGCTTCTTTTTCATTACAACATGTAAATGTTCATATAATCCCCTTTACCCCTCTTTCCAGCTTTTTCCCTTTATATATTGAAAGCCATAAAAATCGTCTTTGGGGAGCAGCACTGAACACACAGTTTTTGTGATTACTTTTATTTTTCTCCCAGGCATGCCGTGAGTTTGGCAAAATTAATTTTAATTTGATTGACATCTCTCTCAGAAACCTTTGGTTTACACTAGGAAAAATCCAAAATCAGGAGCCAATTACTGTAAAACTCAGCCATACAACTGTGTGTGTATATGTGCGTGTGTGTGTGTGTGTACATGTGTGTTTTAATTTTTGTGAGCTTTGGGCCATGTAGTTCTCTCTGTGGAGATACCATTTGGTGTGATTTTGAATAGAGAATTCTAAAATAAATAAGAGGCTCCTAAGAATTCTCTTAAAGTTTCTGGACTTTCATTGTCAATGCATCTGACAGTCCCAGGAAAGAGACTCTAGTGGTTTCATAGAATCTGTGCTTGGGCTGTCACTGCAGTTTACTGGGTATAGTAATGACAAATCACTGTTTCAAGAGACAATTTTAAAATCATTAGATGCTGCTGAAAGAGCATTGTGAACAGGGGACAGCCCCTTCACTCTGGGAGAGCGACATTGGGAGAATATGCTCTGTAAGCCCAAACAGCACCCTCCCCTGCAGGGTGAGGGCAGAGCTGCAGGGCAGGCCCAAAACCCACTCAACACAGATGTCAGCCCTGGAGCTGCTGCAGAGGAGTCTGAGGAGTAAATTTTTCCAGCACCTGAATTACACTTATTTCAAAACAAAAATGCTATTAAAACGTTAAAATAAGTAATGTCCAGGCAAAGTAGCTTACACGTATAATCTGAGAAATTTGAGATGCTGAGGTGGGAAGATTATGTGAACCCAGGAGATTGAGATCATCCTGTGAAAAATAGTGAGGCTTCATCTTTATTTTTGATAATTAAAATAAAATAAAACATAAATAGCAAAAACTGCGATGTGTCTTTACATATCCCATCATACTTGGAGTATTTACCTAACACAATGAGTTGATGAGGATCCAGTTTGAAGGGAGAAAATTTTAGAATTTTCAGAAATCTTAGTAGTTGGAAGATGTAGAAGAAATAGAAGTTTGTCAACTCAATGTGTGCAAATATTGAGAGACACACTCATGCCAGGAGTTCAACTTGCAAAGGGCAAAACCGAAAAACGTTTGAGGTTGTTAATGTTCCATCTGAAGGTGCGAGCATTTTGAGGATTATGTCCTGTGAGAGTTTGTTTCTCTGTTAGAGGAGTTCTGTATCCATGAAGTTCTGGACATGCCAGGGACAAATATCAGTAAACAAACATCAGAACTTGAACCTCAGCTTCCCACTGTTGCATTCTCCATGTGTCATCTCTCTGTAATTTCTCATGATCGATCAGGTCTTTAGCTATGAAATATTCTGCCTAATTAACATGTAAATAGCTTGAAGTCTACAGAGTTAAATACGTATAGGGTTTTCTCTGTTTTTCCCAGTTGTTCCCTCCCACAGCTCCAATATTCTCCACTGTTTTCATCACCTTCTAGATCTGCTGCCATGCCCTGCAGATTAAGGATTTGATTCCATGACAGAGAGGAGGTGAATTTCGATGGAACTTTGGTGAGAACCTCGGTTTTTATCCCATTTCCTCTAGGGCTCCACCAGTACCTCTGGAATAATGGTTTCAGCGGTGATCCCCTGCAGGGTGAATCTTTGGTTCTGTAGTGCTGATGAGGGGGGTGGGTCTGAATGCAGTTCAGAAGTATGGGCTTACCTTCTCTCTCAGACAGACGCTTTGGGAAAGGAAGATTTTTCTGACTGTCCCCATTCTATGACAAAGGGATTCGATTGGATAGGAATGCTGACAAAAGAAAACCTTAAGCCAAATTAAGTTTAAAGGAGTTTAATTGAGCAATGCATGATTCGTGAATTAGGCAGCCACCAGAATTACAGCACATTCAAAGAGTCTTCAGGGCAGCCACGTGGTGGAGAAAGATTTATAGATTTTTGAAAATGATGTCGAGACATCAGAAGTGAGGAACAGAAACAGCTGGATTGGTTACAGGATGATGTTTGTCTCATTTAAACAGTTTGCACACTCGAGAGTGTATGAGTGGTTGAGCTGTGACTGCTGGAATTGGCCAAGTCTCAGCTATAGTTACAGGTGCACACTCCTAAGTTAGGTTTTCAATCTTGTCCACCTATTCAGGTAGGTTACAGTTTGTTCACAAGGAATAATAAGAAATAAATAAGAGGCTCCCAACACATGTTTGTAGCTTTATCTTGTAAGAGGCTACATTTCATATGGCAGCCTCGGCCTCAGTTTACCTGACACTATGGCTTTGTTTGTCTCTACAAGAACTTGTTTCTCCCAATGTTTCCTTGATTGTGAAAGGAAAATAAATCTTTGGGTGCCCCATATCACTAAGCCAAAGGGAAAAGTCAAGCTAAAAATGGTTTGGGGCAAACCCACCTCCCATTCTTTCCCTAAAATGACAGGTTCTCACGTTTTTAAAAGCTACACACCTCCTTCAAAATTTGACCACAAGGAAAATCCTTGTGGACCAAGGACAGACAGAGTGTTTTTTCTGCTCACGTAAGTCAAATGCGCATCTGATTGCTCCCTTTGCTCTATTGTTTCGCTAAGCCAGACTAAGCTTTATGTGACTATTCCTGTAAATTGTACATTCAGTTAAAGGCTAATCAAAAACTCAAAAGAATACAATCATTTGTCTCATACCTACCTATGACCTAGAAACTCTCCCCCCAACTTCAGTTTGTCCTGCCTTTTTGAACTAAATCAACATATATCTTACATGTATTAATTAATGTCTCATGTCTCCCTAAAGTGTGTAAAACCAAGCTGTGCCCCACAACCTTGGGCACATACGTCAGGACTCCCTGAGGCTGTGTCACGGGCATGTCCTTAATCCTGGAAAAATGAACTTCCTAAATCTATTGAGATTAGTCTCAGATACTCCTTGGTTTACAGGTTCATTTCTTATCTCATAACTTCAGTTATCTGAAATATTAAAGAAAAGTTACCAAATAGGGCATTCTTCTGTTTATCTGTTATTGTTGTTGCAAAAATAAATATATTTATAAAATTTATATATAATTTATCATTTTTGTACATTACCAAATTGAGTAGCAGATTTATTAGTAAGACCCAGTGTAATGAAAAAATCAAATATCAATTAGTATCTTAATAGAAAAACAAACTATGCTACATTTGTTTGCTGAAATGCTCCCCATTATTTATGAAAAATAAACACATACAGCATAAAATGGTTTAATTCTTAGTATTTCTATTGACAAAAATAAGCCAAATATATGAGTATATGCTATATTATTTTATTCTTATAAATTATAGAAAATAAAAACTAGTCCAAAGAAATGTGAAAACATCAGTAGTTTTATAAAGAAATGGTAGAAAAAGGGAAGGAGAATAATAAAAATAAATAAAAGATCAAGAGGAATGCTGAGGGGAGTTGACTTGTCATCTTGAAAACAGATTTTTTTTTCAAAGATTACTATTGCACAGGTTAAATATGTGAATTTTATCATCTGTCAATTCAAACTCGTAAAATTTATTACAAGTAAACAACTGAAACTTTAGACAAAAGAGGGATGATAGGAAGGAACAAATAGATTTGTTAAATGTCAGATACACCGAAAATTTATCTGTCTGACCACTAGATATCTCTGTAGTTTTTGGTAAATGCAGCAACTCTGTCCAAGAGTTGGTTCAGAGAGCAATGGAGGCCAGCTGTGAGGAGCATAGGCCCAGACACTAGGACTCACTGATGCCAGATGTCAGCCCTTAGACACATACCTAGACCCTCCATGTGTGGGTTCACTTTTACATCTGTAAATAAAGAATGCACTGATTCCTAAATAACATAATTTATACACATAGGTAAAAATAACAAAAAGTATGATAGTTGTTAAATGTTTACACAGAACAATATCACAATAAGACAGATTTTCCCCAAATGCAATCATTGCCATAAAAATCCCACAGGATGCTCTCATCTGCTCTGGGACCTGCCCTCTCCTCAGGTGTCCAACCCCAGAGCTTGCTATATAGTAGGAGATATGCAAATAGGTCCCTCCCTCTGCTAATGAAAACCAGCCCAGCCCTGACCCTGCAGCTCTGGGAGAGGAGCCCCAGCCTTGGGATTCCCAGGTGTTTTCATTCAGTGATTAGGACTGAACACACAGGACTCACCATGGAGTTTGTGCTGAGCTGGGTTTTCCTTGTTGCCATATTAGAAGGTGATTCATAGAGAACTAGAGATATTGAGTGTGAGTGGACGTGAATGACAGAAACAGTGAATATATGTGGCAATTTCTGATCATGGTGTCTCTGTGTTTGCAGGTGTCCAGTGTGAGGTGCAACTGGTGGAGTCTGGGGGAGGCTTGGTACAGCCTGGCGGGTCCCTAAGACTGTCCTGTGCAGCCTCTGGATTCACCTTCAGTAGCTATGCTATGCAGTGGGTTCACCAGGCTCCAGGGAAGGGTCTGGAGTGGGTATCAGCTATTGGTCCTGGTGGTGACACATACTATGCAGACACCGTGAAGGGCAGATTCACCATCTCCAGAGACAACGCCAAGAACTCCTTGTATCTTCAAATGAACAGCCTGAGAGCCGAGGACACGGCTGTGTATTACTGTGCAAGAGACACAGTGAGGGGAAATCAATGTGAGCCCAGACACAAACCTCCCTGCACGGATGCTGGAGGAAATCAGCTGCAGGGGGTGCTCAGGGGTCACTGATTAGCACCAACCCCAGAGGCAGGTGCACACTGAGGCTGATTTCCTGTCAGGATGTGGGACTTCATCTTTTTACCGTTTCTCTAGGGAATCTCTTTAAGTTCAGAATTCTGTGCTTACCAGTGTCATCTCTACATATTTTTAAATGATTATTTTAATATGAGAACCTATTCCCATACGCACAAAATGCAGATTGATGCTTACAGAGATGAAAAGTCCTCAACCATGGTCACCAGGATCAGAATCCTGAGGAATCTCAGGGGTGCCTGGTGAGTCTTCTCCAATCAGACTCAGGACAGAAACCTCTCTGACTAAAACAGTCTTTAGGAATTTTGATCACAGCCAATAGAGAGTCTAGATCATGGTCAGTGTCATGTAGAACCTCACAGGTTTCACGTCTGACCCTTTTCCTGACGCTAAAGTATGCAAATCAGTATCAGCACTGCTCTGGAGCCCCTTTTGCTCTTAGTCCATTCTATTTCTTTTTATTTGTTGTTGTTGTTCTTGCTTTTCCTTGTACTGTTCCTGCTGCCTATAAAGTGGGGATGTAGTTCATGCTGTCAAAGCTGAAGGCCTCAAGTCCATTCCCTGCAGCTCAGGTGTGGCTCAGGCTGTGGCTCCTGCGTCCACGTGGGAGAGGCTGATGGGACTTTCTTCTCTCCCATTGCTCAGCACCCTGCAGTGTGTTGTGTGGAGACTCACCTGGGAATGCAAGTGGCCAAGAGTAGTGAAGGGGATGAGCTTGTGTGGACAAAATGGGATGTGGATGTGAAATTTATCCTGTCCTGTGCAAACTACCACAGAGTCACCTTCCTCACCAGTAGTATTAGAAATAGTGTGTGAAAGTTTTCAAAATAAAAATGGAGCCACTCCTGTTAACGCCCTGAGAAATGGAACTAGGAATGATCATGAAGGAAGTTTCTCATACACATACTCCTGATAACAAGAACTACCATAAATGGATTCTGCTTAACCACAACCTTGGATAGAAGTCACTACAACCTTACAAAAAATCATGACTACAAGGACATCTTCCCAGCAGATCACTGTTTAACCCTACACTGATGACAACCTTGGTATTGATTTTACAAGCACGGGAAAATAGTCTCAAAACAACTTATGTAATTCACCTCATTTTCACTTCAGAAACCTGTGGATTGACATCCTAGTCACTGCTGCATTTGTTTTTAATGGTAATTAGCCCCTTTACAATATATGAGGCTGTTTTTCTCTGATGTCTCTGCTAAAACAAAGAATTTCCAAGTTGACAGCAGTAAAGAAGCTGTTTAGGAAGATGTGATGGGAAGGCATTTTTAACATCCTGTTGAATGTTTCCGCATACCACGTTAATCCCCTGTAATACTTTGCTGTATCGGCCTGTGATGAATCAGAGTATAATATTGAAGGTAAAATGGAAAACATGTGGGCTTTTGATGAATCAAGTCATAGGGTGATAATGTGTGTGTCCTTAAGGAAGGAGACCATGGGTTGTAAGTTCTAGTGGAGGTACCTTTGGCAAAGGGAGTTCCTGAGTTTGTGAACATTATGCTACTTGTAATTTAAGGTTGCAATTTATGATTTATTTTTACTTAAAACTTTCCAGAAGATATTTGGCAGTAAGGACAGGGTCACAATTGTGTAATAGTGATGACTTAGAGAGTTATTTTGCAATTGCTCCTGTAAGGTATGCACATTGCTCACTTGATACAGAAGTTCAAATGTCACAGGTGGGAAACCAGAAATACAGCAAATTTTCTGAACTGTCATGGCTGTAGTTTTTGGCAAGGAAGTGTTTCATGTCAATCTGAAAATAGACAGCAATAAATCATATTCAAGTCCACGGGGAGTCTGACCTCTGCCCTCTCTCTTATAAGTACAAGGCTTTGCCACATCCAAAGTATTCTTTAGGCTCCAGGGTATGAAATGCTTTTGGACTGTGGAAGCTAACAGCTCTCCCCTCAAGCAGGGCTGAGGTATCTGGGGAATGCAGAGTTGTGTTCATGAAGAAGATGGCATTATTGTATCTTCTCCTGTGCCTAGTGACAGCTCCCCAGCGTGAGTGTCTCAGATGTCAGACATGGGTCTATGTGGTGAGTGCAGGTACATGTGACTGACAGGGATGGATTCTCCATGTACTCACATGCCCTGTCCCAGGAGCAGCTGCAGGAGTCAGCCCTGGACATGAAGACCTCACATTGATGCTCAGCCTCACCTGCACTCTTTCTGCCCACTCCATCACAACCAGTCCTTACTACTGGACCTGGATCTGCTAGTTCTCAGGGAGGGGCTGCATTGGATAAAATACATTGCTAGTAGTGGTGGGAATCCATCTGTCTTGTGGAAAATGGCAGCATTTCCTTATTTTATAAGGCATAATAATGTTACATTGTGTACAAATACCACATTGTCTTTATCCATTTGTCCATCGACGGACACTTAGTTTTCATATCTTGGCTGTTGTGAATAGCACTGCAATAAGCATAGGAGAGCAGGTATCTTCACAAGGTGGTAATTTCATCTCCTTTGGGTATATTTCCATAAGATGGATCACTGGTCATACGGTATTTTTGTTTTAATTTATTTAGAAGCCACCACATCATTTTGCATAATGGTAATGGTGAGAATATAGAATGTCATAACCACTATGAAGAGCAGTTTTAGATTTGAGGTATAATCCAAAAACAGATAATGTTTTATCATGGCTCTTCATATGAGGCTCTAATAAATCTAGGGGAAGTCTAGAAAGTTTTCCTACCTTGGCCAAAGATGAGTTTTCCCCTAATTATCTCTGAGTCAGAATATTTGCAGAATGTGAGATGGAGTCTTTTGGCAGGATTCAGGATGATTCATTAATAAATAGTAATGACAGAGAAAAATAGAGAGATAGAGACATGCAGAGAGAGAAAGAAAGAAAAAGAAAAAAGAGAGAGAAAGAAAGAAAGAAAAAGAAAGAAAGAAAGAAAAAGAAAGAGAAAGAAAGAAAGAAAAAAGAAAGAAAGAAAGAATATGAATCTCATAAGAGGAAAATCTGCTGGATATCAGTGTTGGGTTTTCAGTCATAGACACATCTGTATGAGGGAGGAACCATGCAGTCAAGTGAGGAGTGGAGAACATGTTCAGTCCAAAAATCAGTGTATTCTCAGAGGCACCCATTGCCTCATCACATAGGTGGAGAATTCTGGAAACCAGTGAAGTGTGAGTTCACAATAAGTGATGAAGCTCTCATGTTTCCATGAACTTTCATTAATAGGGAAAGTACTTCTATAGATCACTCATGCACAAATATACAAGATGTGTTTTAGCTTTTACGGATGTCTAGAGAAAAATAAGTGAGAAAATTTTCCAGGTTACAGAGATCTGCTTAAGTTGAAGATCTCACAGGAGTGTGTCTTTGAGTGAATACTGGCCTATTAATTAAATAGGTCAAAATTCCCTCTGTTGGAGTAGCCTTCCAATTATGTAGATTTCTTGATTCCTTCTTGAGTTGTGAAACATAAACCCAAGGATTGACTTACTGGAATTTGACTGCTGCATTGATAAAATTTCTGAAAAGGTTTCTTCCAATGATTTGAGAATTACTTTCCTGTTTTTCACTCCGGGAAATGAATTTTCACAAGGTTTCAGAACATCATGTTTCAGGTGCTTTACTTAAACAGACTCTTCTTGGAGGCAGGCCTCTTTCTTCTAACAATGAGCTCACTTCTTCTGCAAACCATGCAGTTTGTGCCTCTCGTAAGAATTATGAAACTTTTAAACTTCAATGCACTGAAAATCGTGCCCCTTGAATTAAATGTTGATTGGCACTGACATGATGTGGCCACTCTTGTATAAGTGTCCTATGTTATGGGCTCAACGTATCAGTGGACTGAGAATCCTCCATTGGATGCCTCTGATTGTGGCACTGAGCAGATTGACAATCCTCAGAGTCATCCATGAAAAAGAGAATCCTGAGGTTCGTGGGGTTCTTGGATATATTCTGGTGAGTGGAGGGGAGAAACAGGATTGGGGGCTGCCAGCCATTTCAATAACAGTGGGAATTATTAGCATCTAAGTTTAAAGGTCTACATCATTCCAAACCCCCTGCATGACAGGCCGACGGGAAGAAATCCAACCCCACAGCGGCTCCATAGCAACTCTTTAGTGTAGTTGGTAGTGAGGCTGTTTCAGGGAAGAAATGTCCACTCAAGTGAATCAAGGATGCTTCTCTGAGCTACAAGAAACAGTGTATTGGGCCCAGGTTTCTCTGAGTTCAGTGTGATGATTACACTCAGCTGCTGCTCCAGTGAGTTTAAATGGGTATGTGGCAATTCAGATACACCTGGCTGTGGGGTTTATTATATGTAAATCTGAGCTACATAAACAAAGAGGGCATGTCTGACCGTATGAGGGTGCAAAATCCTGGAGACCCCACACCCCACACCCCACACTGTTGTGGTTTTTGCTCCAGTGACCTCCAGGTTTTTTGTATGAGAATTGCGATTATTTCATGGCTAAGTCATCAAGAGACATAAACTGTGAGAAATACACACAGAAACTGCTCCAGATAGAAGATCCAGGGGAAGGACCTTTCTAGCACCTTATCTATGTAAGGGAAGGCAGTCCATCTCCATTACAGACCCCTCACAGCAGGCTTCCTTTATCATGAAAATGGGTTAAATTAGCCAATAGGGTAAGAATCCTATAATGTTCCAGCCGGAAAAGGGAAAGCATCAGTTTGACCTCTGGAGACTGTGTATAGGACACCTTCCAGAGAAAGAAGAGCACTAAATTATTAAGATTCAATTGTAACTTCATATGATACTTCCGGGATGCACAAATTAAAGATGAAGGTGTGGCAATGCACAGGCTCTATCAGAGAAGAAGAACAGGGAAACTGAAAGAGATTGGCAGAGAGTAGGACAAGGACAGAAGAGCGATCTGAAGCCTCTGACATCAACTCTGTAAAGACAACTCCCGTATTGACTGCTGATTCTGTTACCATGGGCCATTTGCAGGGTTCCTAGCTAAGGAAAAAGAAAAAAAACAAAAAACTGCATGTCCTTCCCAAGTCTCCACTTGTATCCTGTTTGTCTTAGCTCTCTAGGACAAAAACATGGCATAAACCTAGACCTAGTGTCAGTGCAGGAGGCACTTTCTACAGGCTAGACACTGGGAAGAAGGAAAAATGTGTGTTATTGGAATAGGAGATACAGAGATGGCTTTCATCTGAATAGATCTACACCCGCAGGTATTCTCAGATGCAGTGTTCAACTACAAGAGCCTAATGAAGAAACACGACCCTGCCCAAACCCCTACAAGTTCTTGTATTCACTGTGTCTCCACTGATTTAGTGCATCCGGAGCTTCAGAGAACTTGCTCCCTCCTGTGTCCTAGAATCTTTTCTTTGGGTCTTTCTGCAGAATTCAATAGGTTTAGTTAGGCCAATCAACTGTTTCAAGAGATGGTGTTGGCGGCATATATTGTCGCTGAAAGAGTATTCTAAGCCAGGACACAGCCACTTCATGCTGGACTAAAGACTCTGGGGAAAATGTTTTGTGAGCCCTGACAGAAACCTCCTTGCAATGTAAGGGCTGGGCAGGAGGGGGCACTCAGGAGCCACGTAGCGCAGGGTCCAGCCACAGAACAGAAGGCTGGGGAGGAGGTTTCCTCTCAAGGTCTCGGTTTTCCTTCGTCAGAAAAAAAGGAAAATCTAAAATAACTGTCCGACGAGTTGCTGATATGCCTTCAAATGTCCTGCTACAATGGAACAATTCATGTAACTTAAGGCAGTGATAACCATTTTTTAAATTGGACTTCTAGGATTAGAAATATCTTAATAGTGAGAATATGAAGAATAGGCATGATTTTACTAATTCAATGGTTACAGAATTGCAGGAGTCACTATATTCCTATGAACAAAAAATTCAGATTTCAGTGTTAAGTAATGTTGCCTACATTGTGTGAGTGACAGGACAGTGGTAGATCTGAGAATGTGGGAGGTGCACAAACGTAAGGAGTCAGAAATCAATATGGAAAGATCAGGATCTCTGGATACGAACTGAAAGTCTAAATACTTCACAAAATACTAATAAACAGAGATGAATATAAAATCCATAGTTATCCAAAACGCAAATTCCTTGGAAGTTATTTTGGGAGCATGAGTTCATAAAGAACTCCAAACTCTTGTTTCAACTTCTGACTCCTTGTGTCCATGACATAAGAAAATCATCTCCAATTATGCACCTCAGGGCAATTCTGTAAACCCAGAGTGTTTCTGCTGAAGATCCTGGGGAATCAAGACACCAGGCAGGTGATGGAGACACTGTCTCAGGTGCGCCCAGCGGATCTCAGGGGAACCTGCTGGAGAGTCATATGGAACATCCACAGTCAGTTTCTCAGAGTCAACAGTGAGCTGTGCTGGTGCCTGAGGGGACCATGATGGGGCCAAGGCACATGCTCAGTGTCATGGACAGTTATAGTCCAGAAATGATCAGATGGTCTTGATGCTAATGAAATATGGGATCAGAGAAGCGTAATCTGTGGGGACTTGTTCTTCAGTGAAAGGATCCTGTCCATGAATAGCAGTGGAGCAGGGCATGCATTTCCTCAAGCAGCATTAGGGCTTGGACCATCAGCATCCCACTCCTGTGTGGCAGATGGGTCATCTATCTTCTCTTTCTCATCCTCGATCAGGCTTTGAAGTATGAAATAATCTGTCTCATGAATATGCAAAAAACCTTAGCTCTACTGAGGTAAATACGGATATATCTGGGCCCTGAAAGCATCGCCCAACAGCCTCATCCCTTCTCTACAGAAGCCCCTGAGAGGAAAGCTCTTCACCGTGGACTGGACCTGGATGGTCTTCTGCTTGCTGGCAGTAGCTCCAGGTAAAGGATCAACTAGTTCCAGGGCTGAGGAGGGGATATTTTTTTCCAGTTTAGGGGACTGTTACTCTCTACTGTGTCCTCTCTGCAGGTGCCCACTCCCAGGAGCAGCTGGTGCAGTCTGGGGCTGAGGTGAAGAAGCCTGGGGCCTCAGTGAAGGTCTCCTGCAAAGCTTCTGAATACACCTTCACCAGTTATGTTATCAGCTGGCTGCGACAGGCCCCTGGACAAGGGTTTGAGTGGATGGGAGGAATCAACCCTAGTGATGGTAGCACAAGCTACGCACAGAAGTTCCAGGACAGAGTCACGATTACCGCGGACATGTCCACGAGCACAGTCTACATGGAACTGAGCAGTCTGAGATCTGAGGACACGGCCGTGTATTACTGTGCGAGAGGCACAGTGTGAAAACCACATCCTCAGAGTGTCAGAAACCCTGAGGGAGGACTCAGCTGTGCTGGGCTGAGGAAATGTCAGGGGTTGTTCAGTTTAAGACTGTTTAGAAAATGGGTTATATATTTGAGAACAATAGAAACACAGTCTAACTGTAAGAGAAATATTATATTCAAGAGCCATCATATAAGCCAAATTGACAGAGTGGGAAAGGCCACACTCAATAAAGTTGATGCACGCATTCCATGAAGGTGCTACTGTGAACAATTCAACTTAGATGCATAAATAATTTGGAGCAAGGTTATTTGATCATGTGTTAAGGGTAAGTATGATTCTTAAAAAGAGGCAAAATTGTCTTTCAAATGTTTCTGTCACTCCTTACCATAAATTTCATTTTAGAGCAGTTTTAGGATTGCAAAGAAATTGCACAGAAGGGCCAGGAGCGGTGGCTCACGCCTGTAATCCCAGCACTTTGGGAGGCCGAGGCGGGCGGATCACAAGGTCAGGAGTTCGAGACCACGGTGAAACCCCGTCTCTACTAAAAATACAAAAAAAAAAAAAAATTAGCCGGGCGCAGTGGCGGGCGCCTGTAGTCCCAGCTACTTGGGAGGCTGAGGCAGGAGAATGGCAGGAACCCGGGAGGCGGAGCTTGCAGTGAGCCGAGATCGCGCCACTGCACTCCAGCCAGGGGAACAGAGCGAGACTCCGTCTCAAAAAAAAAAAAAAAAAAAGAAATTGCACAGAAGGTGTGAGAATTCCCATGAATCCCTGCCCTGCACAGGCACAGCCTCCTCCACCACGACCATCCTGCACCACAGGCACAAATCAGTTACAATGGATGAATCTACACGGACACTTGGTTCTTTCTTTTTCTGATGATCCGCTAATATAACAAACCTAAATGATCTTGAAACATCTAGGTATATTCAATGGCTTTCTAGAAATGATATTAGTCAGAGGGAAAGTGAGTTGAGGCTATTACCATTTGAGCACTTTCTTCCCAAATCCACAAAATATATATTAATTTGGAGTTTTTCTTACTTCTGGTTTACAATGCCCCTTCCCAGAGAATAACTTTTTTTTTTTTTTTTGAGACGGAGTCTCGCTCTGTTGCCCAGGCTGGAGTGCAGTGGCCGGATCTCAGCTCACTGCAAGCTCCGCCTCCCGGGTTCACGCCATTCTCCTGCCTCAGCCTCCCGAGTAGCTGGGACTACAGGCGCCCGCCACCTCGCCCGGCTAGTTTTCTGTATTTTTTTTTTAGTAGAGACGGGGTTTCACCGTGTCAGCCAGGATGGTCTCGATCTCCTGACCTCGTGATCCGCCCGTCTCGGCCTCCCAAAGTGCTGGGATTACAGGCTTGAGCCACCGCGCCCGGCTGAGAATAACATTTTTAAGCTTTTAGTGAGGCTGGAAATTGAAAAAAAAATTTTTTTAAGAGAAATAAGCTTTCCTGTATTAGGCTGACTTATCCCAGAGGCAGCAATAAGCACAGCCCAGACCCAGGAAAAGTCTTAATGATATTATCTAATGTGCTTCTGAGACTCCTCCAGCACTCCCTCAACACAGGGAGAAGAAAAAGAATTTTTCCTTTGTTTTACGGTATGAGTTTATAGATTCTTGTTCTCTGTAACTAGTAACTTCAAGTATTCTGTTTTATCTAAGAAGTACAATGAAGGTAATGAGAAGCCTGAGCAGACCTGAACTACAGCGGTCTAGGCACCATAGTGAGTGTTATGAGATGTGTTAACAGTGCAAGGCTGTTTGGAGCAAAACCTAGATAACAGACATCTGGGTTGCATAGCAATGGTCATGTGCAATCCTGAGTTATGAACTTGTTACAATGTGACTAACTGTCTTTGTCCTGCCTCTGTATCCCTGCTTTTGTGCCACTCTAAGCCTGCTTCAAGCTAGCCCACCCCATTTTGTGAAGTGTGTATAAAAGTCAAGTGCTGTCTTTGTTCTGCACCCAGTCTTTGTTTGTTGAGTCTGTTGGGTCTGAGTGCACTCAATAGTAAAGATATCCTCCTGTATATAGGACCTCTCTGGTCCTCCTGATTCCACAACATTGCAGCCAGGTTCATATCTCTAAAAGGCCAGCAAGTTCTGGTCAATTCCATAATGAAAATCCTTTAATGAGAGTTGGCAAACCTGACAATAAGAGACTCCATGTATAATGCCCTAGAGTTGGATTAGATACACCGTAAGCTCTTGGGTGGCGGTTCCGAATAAGGCGGATTGTGCAGCAAATGCAAACACATGCATGGGACCCAGGCAGGAACAAAAGCTTCCCTTTACAAAGTGGGTGGACCCTGGAGGGAGCCCTCACAGAGGTGGGCAGTGGTCGCCCTTGCTGACTGCACATTAGCCAGAGGGATAACCATGATTGGCCTTGCAGGGAAAGAGCACCACTGAGGTCACAGGTTATGAAAATATTTGTCGTCCTCCAGCTGAGCAAGTCCATCTGCTTGCTTGTGGGTGTCAGCCTCATGGTGGATACACGCTGGGAGATGACAAGATGCACGTAAACCTCCTCTCACTAACTATCCACTACCACACACTCAAGACCCGCCTGTGCTCCAGAAAGGAATATGTGCCTGTGGAAATAGACAGAGCTTAAGTATTTTGTTACCTTGTGAATATACTGTGCGAAACCACACATTTCAGGAAGATTAGCTCACAAATGTTTACCAAGTGACTGAAGGGCAGTGGCGGGTGAGGTGACAGGACAGCCTCAGGGATGCACATGAGGAGGGCTCCCTCCCCCATGCAGGCTTTTCCTCCAGCAACTGCACCAGGAACTCAAGAAGGATCGGGGAGAATTCTGAGAACACCCTACTGTGGAGCTGCCTAGAGAAGAAGAATACATACAAAAAAAAAAGAACTCTGAGTAATATATGGGTATTTGTTCATGAAAACTCTTTCTCTGAAAGCTTGTGAAGGTCTTGAAATGCCCCCGATTAGCTGAGGACAAACATTTAAACCCTCCTTCCACAGGGAGTTCAAGCAGGCTGGATGCGTCCTTCTATGGATGATCGTCCCCACCCCCTTCCTCTTCCCAGCTCATCTCTGGGTCTCCGTGCAACCAGTTCTCATCAGCGGAATGTGCTTGATGAAGTGTTCAGTTTTCTCATCTTCTATGTGGTCATGAATTTTCCTCATCTGAGGTTTAAAAACTCACCTGCATTCAGCACACGACAGCCTAAAATCTCTTGTGGGCAAAACAGCAACAAAGGCACCCACCAGGGTTGAGCATCCCGTGTTGCTGACAGCAACCACCGGGGGTCAACATCCTCTTCACAATCCTGTGTCAGAGCATCTCCTGAGTGATTTCAACAGCAACTCCCCAGGAGAATCAGCTGAAAACTACTTGTCCCATTTTCCATACAGATATAACCCCTCTATTTTCCTGAAGAAATAGAAAGAGCTGAATGCTGAATACGCTGAATGTCTACCGGTTTTGCAAGCTTGTGAATATATCACTTTCTAATTTCTGACCTGTGCGGACCACTCTGCAGACTTTTCTCATTGGTGTGGCCAGCATTCTGGATGTCAAATGTAACTGAACTTCTTCATATAAAAGTCAACACAAACTCCTCATGGTTTCAGTGCTCACTGAATGGAATTGGAAATAAAACCCACAATTATCCATAACACAAATTCCTTGGAAGTTATTTTGGAATCATGAGTTCATAACCTGTAGACCAAGAGTCCAAGACTGTTTCTATTGAAGAGCCTGGGGGATCAAGACACCAGGCAGTTGATGCAGACACTGTCTAAAGAGTGCCCAGTGGGTCTCAGAGGGACCTGCTGGATACTCACGTGGGACATCAGCAATCACTTTCTCAGAGTCACCAGTGAGCTGTGCTGGTTCCTGAAGGGTCCAGGATAGGGCCAAGGCACCTGCTCTGTGTCATGGAGAGTGATTGTTCCAGAAATCATACAGCTGGTCTCTACGCTTGTAAAATCTATATTTGCAGTGAGGAACCTGTTCTGAGAGGGCTGATTCTTCAGTGAAAGGACCTCTGTCCACAAATGTTCATACATGGAGCAGGGCATTCATTTCCTCAAGCAGGATTAGGGCTTGAACCATCAGCATCTCACTCTTGTAAGGTTGATATGTCATTTATCTTCCCCTTCTTATCGTCAGCCAGGCTTTGAGCTATGAAATGCTCTGTCTCATGAATATGCAAATAACCTGAGATACACTGAGGTAAATATGGATGTCTGTGCCCTGAGAGCATCACCCAACAACCACATCCCTCCTCTAGAGAATCCCCTGAGAGCTCAGCTCCTCACCATGGACTGGACCTGGAGGATCCTCTTCTTGGTGGCAGCAGCCACAGGTAAGGGGGGCTCCCAGGTCCCAGTGATGAGAAGGGGATTGAGTCCAGTCAAGGGGGCTTTATCCACTCCTGTGTCCCCTCCACAGGTGCCCACTCTGAGATGCAGCTGGTGCAGTCTGAGGCTGAGGTGAAGAAGCCTGGGGCCTCAGTGAAGGTTTCCTGCAAGGCTTCTGGATACACCTTCACCTACCGCTACTTGCACTGGTTGCGACAGACCCCTGGACAAGGGCTTGAGTGGATGGGATGGATCACACCTTACAATGGTAACACCAACTATGCACAGAAGTTCCAGGACAGAGTCACCATTACCAGGGACAGGTCTATGAGCACAGCCTACATGGAGCTGAGCAGCCTGAGATCTGAGGACACGGCCGTGTATTACTGTGCAAGATACACAGTGTGAAAACCCACATCCTGAGACCGTCAGAAACCCCAGGGAGGAGGCAGCTGCACTGAATGAGGAGATTACAGGGCTTACAATGTTTAAAGTTGTTTATAAAATAGGCTAAGCAATTGAGCAATATGAGTAATAGGGACATGTATGCACTCTATATAGGAAATATTTCTAATAACTGTCACCCTACATGCACAATTCACACTGAGGTAAAAGCAGAAATCAGTCAAGCTGACGCAAAGTTTCCCACGTAGGCTTTGTGCAGACATAAGTTCCAAAATCAGATAGATAAATAATTTGGAGCAAGATTGCTTGATTACATGGCTAACACTAAATATGAGTCTTAAAAACTGGTCAAAATGTACGCCTTTTTTTTTTTTTTTTTTTTTTTTTTGAGACGGACTCTCACTCTGTTGCCCAGGCTGGAGTGCAGTGGCCGGATCTCAGCTCACTGCAAGCTCCGCCTCCCGGGTTCACGCCATTCTCCTGCCTCAGCCTCCCGAGTAGCTGGGACTACAGGCGCCTGCAACCAC
>NC_044981.1:167038836-167138247 GCF_008728515.1 Papio anubis | reverse complement strand
TAAACAAATGGCTTAAAATTCACTGTTTGCAGACACCCCATCCTCTGTTCCACTGAGTAGAGACATGACCTGCCCCACAAAGCTCTGCTCATTCCACCGCCTTCCTGACAGGCATGTGCACAGCTTCAGGAAGCTCTCTGAGGCCAGAAACCCTGTCGTTTTACCTGTTTTCACCCCCTCTTTGTGTGTCCTGAATATTTTTACTACCTTAAATGTGTGCTGTTTCCCCCACAACATTTGTTTTAAATAATTTTAAAGCTACAGAAATGTTTCTAGAATAGTCCAGTGGGTTCCCACATGACAATTCAACTGTCATTGGCATTTTGCCACATTTATTTTCCCCTTTTAATTGTACATATGTCATTCTTTTGACTGAACCATTTTGAAAGTTAGTCGTTGTGATATTTTGCCCGCAAATACTTGAGCATTCATCTGTTGAGAACAAAATCATTCCCCTTTGGTTCCCACACAGACAAGATGTAACAATCACACAACACCATTATCTAATACAAGGTCCATATAAAGTTTTTCCCAGTGTGTCTAATAATGCCGTTTACACCTTCTGTTGTTTGTTTTTATCCAAGCACCACAACTGCTTTTAATTACTATATCTTTTATTTTTTAAATCTGGACTAGCTCCCTTTTTGTTTTTTTCTTTCTATGTCAGAGATACTTTTGAAGTATCTATGTCACCTTTACAGAATGTTCATCAAGTGGCTTTTGTTAGATTGTTTCCTCAAATTTGACAGTATTAAAGAAACACTGCCTCCGTGATATTGTCTGAACCAGTGCATCACATCAAGACACATGATTGACACAATAATGCTGTGTGCCACTCGGTGCATCACAGCAGGACACATGAGGCACATATGTGCTGCCATGCACTCCTCAGTGCATTACTGCAGGGCATGTAGGCAGGGCCAGGTGTTGTCACAGTCCCAGCAGGTCTCTCTGCCCTCTAGACAGTGGCTGGATGGGTGCTGGACACCTGCTCCGTGCAGCTTGGGCAGCAGCTGGAGATGATGCGGAGAGGGCTGCTCAGCTGGGGCTGGAAGGTGAGGAGGACAGGGCTGGGCTGGCCACCTTGTGGAGATAGCAGGACATGTTGAGGGAGAGTCAAGCCAGGGATGCAAAGCATGAGGAGAAACTGCAGTGCCGTGCACGGCCTCAGCTCCCTTTCTGAGGCCCCATTGATGTGAGCGCTTTCAACAAGCCCTCGAGGGAATCTCTGCTGCTTGCAGCCAAAAAGTACTGACCACCGGAAGAGCCAGCCCCTGCAAGGGGACAGAGGCATGGCGGCCATCAGAAGGCAGGCAAACCCCAGAGAAGGAGGCCATGGAGGTGGCAGTGGACGACCGATGTGCGATCTCAGCGCCACAGGTTACTGGTTTTGTGGCAAGATGTGGACCTGCTGACAGCTTGGCTTCCTCGTCTGCAGAGTGTGACAGTGACATTCTCTGCCTCATTAGACAGATGTTAGGATGCAGTGAGGCGGGTGCTCAGCCCCATTCTGGACACGTAGCATCGATGAACACCAGCTCTTACTGGATGGTTTCCTTATGCTGGGAGGAAAGAAACGATCTGGATTTTGTCTGTGTAGAAGTCCAGCTATCTGCATGTGTGTTCAGAGGATATTCTCGTATCTCAGGAGTGAAACCAAAGCATCCCTGTACATCTTTCCCCCACCCCACTCATAGCCTCGGATTCTCTGCACAGCTTTAGGTAAAGGAGTTGATGGGGAATCGGATGCCTGGCCCCGAGTCCTCACTCTGGGGCCTGAGCTTAGACTAACTTCAGGTTCAGCTGAGAAGGCCTCTGAACTGTGACACCGCGCCGTGGCCGCCTGCCCTTTGCCCTTCTCGAGGCCGGTGCTTGCCTGGAGGAGGGCTGGCAGCAGAAATGCAGCTGACCAGGTTGCATTTTCCGTACGGCCGACTCAAGGGGATACCCGTGGAGACTCATTTCTCGTTTCAGTTTTCAATGATTTGGTGGAGAAGCTCCTCTGGTGAATGGACTTGGGATTTCTTGGCGCTGCGCTGCGGGTCCACAGTGTGGCTTTCGGCCCGTGCTGCGCTGGTACTTGCACTTCCTCTGGCAGGGCACGGGGTGGCGCTCCCGGGTAAGGCAGCGGCGGGGGGAGCCGTGAGCGAGGCGCTGCCTCTCCCGCTGAAGCCGGATCCAAGGCCACCATGACAGGGACCCGCCATCCAGGTAAGACGTGTTCTTTCCTTATTCCTTGGCGAATCGATGGGGACCAGGCTTCCCCAGGCGGTGAAGTGAGGTACAGGGACCGCGGGGCTCGCCTGACCAGTGGGGTCTCCATCGTTTTCTGTGTTGACAAAAGACAAGAACAGACATCGCCTGAAATCTTCCCGCCTCCGTGAGCGAACCTGCGTCTGGGAACAAGCTGGAGAGAAGTGATCGCTGAGTGAAGAAGGAGGTGCCGGGCCGCATTAATCATACCTCTGGAGGCAATGCCGGGAAGGTTATTTGTTTAAAGAAACACTCATTTTTTCTTAATTAATTAATTTATTTTTTTTATTTAAGTTCTAGGGTACATGTGCACAACGTGCAGGTTTGTTACATATGTACACATGTGCCATGTTGGTGTGCTGCAACCGTTAACTCATCATTTACAATAGGCATATCTCCTAATGCTCTCCCTCCCCCATCCCCCCACCCCACAACAAGCCCTGGTGTGTGATGTTCCCCTTCCTGTGTCCATGGTTCAATTCCCACCTATGAGTGAGAACACGGGACGTGCGCTGTTTGGTTTTCTGTTCCTGGGATAGTTTGCTGAGTTTAAAGAGCACTTGGTGCGGACTTGCTGTGGCCATCGCCTTCAACAGCTCATCTGTAGGAGGTGCAGGCTGAATTCACACCTCGGTGTCATCCATGTCTGCCTGCCTCGCAGAGGAGACAGGAGAGGCCCTCCCACCGCACTGCTTGTAGGGGAAGCTCTTCCCGTCGGCTAGAGGGGTGTGGTTTGGTTTATAGTCACACCAAGTCATTTTAATACAACTCAGTTAACTGTGTTGCCTTGCAGGCTCCGAGTGTTACAGGCAGACCCGAGTCCGAGTCTTCCTACCATTCATTGTCCCCTTCTGGATTTCTAGGGACCCCAGATACGATGGCATCAATGTCAGTTAACTTGGCACTGTTTAAAATAGATCTGTGATCAAATTTTAAGTTTTTCCAAATAAGACCCTGGATAAATGCAGGAAGGTCATTTGATTACTTTAAAATAAGAGTATTTTATGTTAAGTTTGAAAAAGCCAGTCATAAAACTAAGCCCTGTACCAATGAATATAGTTTGTGAAGCCAGCAGCACAGGCTTATTATTATAAATATCAAGCACCACCATTATGAGTAAGCTCATTTATTTTCAGATGAGCCTTTGCAATCATTAATTGTTCACGTCTGTGAATAGACAGTATTATTAACTCCATTTGAAAGGAAGAAAACTAAGGCACCGAAAACCCGTAATTCATTGCCCTGAGGGGAAAAGGAGACACTGGCAACACTGGCTGTCCTTTCGCTGCATCTTCTGTTTGGTAGAGATCCAGGGACATCCGGAACATCCACACTCTCTCTCCCACTCACGGCCATGCCACCATCTAGTGCCACATTGACATTTCCTCTCAATCTCAGGATAATCACATCGATGTAGCACTTGGCAGGTTTGTTATCTCAATGTCTATTATCTCAAAAATTAATCCTCATAGCAACCTTAGAAAGAGACAATATTAGCCCTATTGCATAGGAAAATGAAGGATCAGTGAGAAAGTGACAGGTCTGTCACTGGCGATGGAGGACAGGGCCATTGCGGTGAGTCAGGCCTCAGCTGCAGGTCTGAGTTTATGCCATTGCCCCCATCTGTGGGCTCCAGGAGGCTGTTGTCTAAGCAGAAGGCATGGCCCATCAGGGGCCATGGGTGGTGGGCACAGAATTGAGTCATCTGCCTGCCTTCCCACCCACCTGTGTGTGTTGTTCGTTTGATTTAAGTCCTGTGAGCGTAGTTTAGGACCTTGTCCCTTCCCACAGCATAGCACAGAAAATTGGGCAAGTCCAGACCATGATTAAATCCACTTAAAAACCCCACCCCCCGAGACGGGCGGATTCTCTCCCTGTCCGCTTGAGATATGATGTTGCCTTAAATGGTCCAGCAGTCGTGGAGTCTCAAGGGGTCTCTCTGCCTTAGTTGGTGCATTCCAGTGCTGCTGGGTTCGTATTTCCAGGTCTTGCTTTATCCTTTTATTTTTTAAAGTAATTGATAATTCCAATCTCTCTGGCCTGCATGAAATTTATAAAATAAATGGACATAATAGGAAATAAATATTTTGTGGAGCCACCGCTATGTGCGAGCCATTTTGCTAGGGAAGCTGGGGGTCCCACAGCTTCCAAGGACCAGTCCTGGCCTAGTGGAGCTCACAACATATTGAGAAGGGAGGACGGACACCGCTGACACAGCCCACGCTGCCCAGTGCCGGGTGCAGGAGGGGCAGTGGATGCAGGGGACTGAGGGCAGGGTGTGCTGGGCCTGGGCCCTGGCTCCGTTTGGGAGCCTCGTGGCTGCTCTGCTGTCTTCCTCCGTGCATGGCCTGGACCACATTGTGTGCTGTGGAGTTGTTGGATCAGACCTGGATGCTGCAACCCAAGGAGAGAGAGGAGGACAGAGCCCGGGAGAAGAACAGCACTCGGCAGTCTGACCCCTAAAAACCAAACACAACAGAAACCAAGCCAATGGCAATGGTTGAGAAGAACCAAGCCAGCGTGTAGGGGAGGCCAGGGTGGTGCCCTGGGCATCCAGGGTGGAGGCACTCAAGGAAAGGAATGACCAGAAACACAGCTGGGGAGGCCCGGAAGGCCAGGGGCTCAGGCTGAACTGTCTCGGGGTCCCAGGGGACTGACGGGGGAGTGAATCGTCAGAGGTGGTCAGAGCCACAGATTCCTGGGGGACATGTGCTGTGGCTCAGGATGGAGAAAAGGTGGGCTGAGGTCGGGATGGTCGGTTCTGGCCAGTGCACAAAGGCGTCTGGAGGAAGAGAAACGTTACAGCCCATGTCCTGGAGGGGCCGCAGACAGGAGGCACTGGGTGCTGGAAACCACAAGCTGCTCCTTTTCATTGATGACGAGGGGAGTGGGAACATAGGGCGAATTTCAGTGTCTACTGTAAAGAGGAAGGATTTACCTGATATGATGTTGCTGTGTGATCTGGGCAAAGCTAGGGGAGCTGGTTTTCGAGGAGTGAAGAGATAGGGTGGGGAGGGGGAGATCCGGACATGGGTTTGGGAAACATGAGGGGATCCAACTGTGAGAGACCAGAGGCACCCTCAGGACAGTGGAGCCCGGTTCTTTTCTCTGCAAATAAATCTCACTTTCCTACATCTCAACACATGAGGCGGCTCACCCCAGTTTCTTGTTCTTTCTCTAAGGGGGTTTGGCCTTCCATTGCCTCTAAATGGGGGAAAAGCTAATGGGGCTCACGTCCATGGAGGGGAGTTCAGGATGAGGCTGGTGGTTCAGGCATCCTATGAGCCCGAGGGGAGGCCGCTGGCCTTGTGGTGCTTACGGAGACTTGCAGCAGCTGTGATCCACATTGGGGGTGAGAAGAAACAAGACGTGAGGCTGCAGACACCTGAGAGGCACTGTGGGGGCAGCACCCCACAGGCAGAGGCAAATGGTGGGCATGCAGTTTCCCTTCCCATCTGGTGTCCACTGGTGGCTGGCAACCCTATGCGGAGACCTTTGGTGCCTGCGCTATCCCCACCCCCTTTTACCCAGGGCCCCTGATGTGATTGGCTCTGCCTGGCACGAATCCCAACAACTCTCCCTGCTTCCTGCTTGTGCGAAATGAGCAAATGTGAAATTGCCCAGGATTGAAGAGCTCAGGACCTTGAATTCCAAGAGCCAGGGAGAAATACTCTGTTGTTCTTTAGACCCAACAAGCCAAATCTGTTCACACCAAGCCTTCATTCCCAAGACAACCCTCCCTTTTGACGGTCCTAAGGTGTTGCCACCTAATTTCATGACTTTTGCCACTGCAAAGGCTTCCCAAATTCGTACTGGGGCCACGCCTCTCAAAACGGATACAGGAAGGAGTCCAGATTCTCCTCTCTAGACACTCGGGCGGTGCATCTGAAGTGAATCTGAGATTAAACCCGTGTATCTTAGCTCCTCAGTGCTCCCCTTCATCATTTCTTGAACATACGTAATAGCATGTCCTGGTCTTCTTGGCAGTCTCCTTAGGGATGTAGGGGAAAGGCCGTTTTCATATCAACTTTCTTTATGTTGCCATGAATTAGCTGCTTGCTGACTAAACTTCTCAGACAAAAATCACACACTTCCCGAGTATTCACCCTTTCACACCACAGTCACCTGCTCTAGTATTTGCACACAGTTACATTATTATCAAAACTGCAGTTCAACTAAACGCTCTAAGTGCAGGTAAAGGTCTGTCCTCAAGGTGCTGGTTGAAGCAGGTGAGTGGAACAGTTCCAGGTCCCTGCCGTTCCGGGGTGTCAGCGTCAGCTCTGTTCAGAGGTGACAGACAGCAAGGCCCCAGCCAGGAGAGGCCAATGGGATGAGAGGGAGAGGGAGAGCTCAGAGGTGGGGCAGGAGCCCCAGGATGGGGGACGCCAGGGCCTTGGCAGGTGGCCACCTCAGGACCGGGAGGCTCCCCAAGCCAGGGTCTTCCCTCCCAAGACCAGGACTGATAGGAGGCTTGGGGAGTCAGGGCTTAGGACAGATGGTGGCAGGTGCAGGGGGCTAAGGGCCCTGCCTGATAAAATGGAAATGGTGCTCAAGGAAATAGAAGCAGCCACATTGCCACAGTGGCCACAGTGCAGAAGCAGGTGCTGCTGGGGAGCTGGGCACCAGGCTTTATCTACACTGTCTCACTGTAAGTCCTCTCCCAACTTGGCACCATCGTCTGACTCCACACATTGCCATAGCCCTGCCAGGCAGGTGCTTGCAAAGGCCACAGAGCCATTGAGTGGGTGCAGGAGGGAAGCACACCAGGAATTCGGCCCTGGTCTGAGGCAGCAGGGGACACTTGACTGTGGTCAGCAGGGCCTGAACCCTGGCTCTGGAGCCTGTGAGTCACCCTGAGGGTGCAGAAATCTGAGTGCCTGGGGCCATGTGCAGAGTGTGGCCATGTCACAGCTGTGGCTTCAGCATTCAGAGCCTCTGCCTCCACTGGGGGTTAATGCAGGTTTCCAACATCTCTGTTTGGTCGGTGCTGATCTTTTTCCTAACTGGCGACTTACTGGTTCCAGGAGAGTTCTGGGCAGGCTGCAGATGTCTGCGTTAAAACAGCTCTGCTGAGCTACGACAGGACAGAAGCAGAGACAGCAGGTGGAGGAGACACACTTTCCTATTCAGCAGAACCTGCGGCAAGCTCCTTACAGCGCTTCCAGTCTTGCTTCCAAAGGTGGTTAATTCCATCTGTCAATATTTCCACATCGCGCGAGCCTCCACTTACGTGTTCTCTGAGACCCACCTCCTGGGCTTGCCACTTAAATGAGTCCAGAATTGCCTCACCACCCTTTTACTTGCAGAACCTGGCCTTCGTGTTGTGGGGATGATTAGGAAAGAAAGTTGCTTCAGGAAATGGCCAGAAAGGGGTTCCACAGAACTGGCTTATGAAAAAGTTTTGCAGAATCTGTACTTAGGAAGCTGGAAACAAAGGCAAAAGAAAAAATAGAAAATCTTATTGTAGAAAAATATACTTTGCAGTGCTTGAAAGGCTGTTCTTAAGTTAAATCTCAACTCCATTAATAAATACAAAACCACTAACATTTCCCTTTTAATTAATTGTTGTTCATAGTACAAAATAACAATACCAGGAAGCCAGTGAGAGTCTGTCTAGTTGGAAAATAGTAGTATTTATTCTTTGAGGCCCCAAACATCAAAGAAAGTGTTGTTTAAATAAAAAGATGGGGTGTGAGCATGCGAGGTGAGTGGACAATGGGAAATTACTTAATGGGTACAATACTCATCTTTTGGGTGAACACTAACAGCTCAGACTTCAGCACTGTGCAACATATCCATGTAACAATTACACCTGTACCCCCTACATTTATAGAAATAAAAAAGATGCATCATAAACTGAACAAAACAGCCTATATCTTGAAGAAATCATGCTTGAAAAATAATTTCACTCTATAAAATTTAATTTTAAATTTTAAATTATTGATTGGGAGATAACTCCCATGGCTCAGAAACAAAAAACATGAAAAGCATTCAGTATAGTTTGTTCTCCATCCACATCCTCCTCTGCCTGGTTTCATTACAGTCTTCTGTGTAACAAAGTCTTTCTTATTGATTTCTAGGAACTCTTTATATGTGGCACTAAGGGCATGAGTTATGATTAACTTCTTGTGCATCCTTAGAGCTTCCTGATGCAGATGCAAACACACAGGAATGTGAGTGCTCACCTTCATCTTCTCTGTGTTTTACACAAATGGTGGCAGATTGCATGCACTTTACTATACCTTGCTCTTATAAATTGAATAATCCCCCGTATGAGTACAAGTAGCATTCCATTTTCTTACAGCTGTGAAGTATTTCAGTACCATACTGGACGGATGGTTGGTGTTGATAGACACAGATTCTTTCAGATCTTTTGTTATAACAGATAATGCTGTTCTCTTGCTAATATACCATTTTGCATTTGTCTTTAGAATCTGTCGTGAAATTGCTGGGTCAGAGGACACACATCTTTGTAATTCTCTAGGTGTTGCCAAATTATCCTGCCTGTGGTCATGCGATTCGCTCTTCCCAGGCATGAAGACCACTGTTTCTCCATGGCTCCTTACCTGCACATCTGAATGTCTTCTGACATTTGCTGATTGAATAGGTTTCCTATTCTATTATTAGTAAGGCTGACCATCTATTTAGCTTATTTTCACTGGACCATTCCATCAAAGTTTTTTGTCTATGGATCTATTGAGTTTTTTATCTTTTTCTTTCTTATTGATTTTTTGGAACTTTTAATATATTAAGGATGTAAGTTGTGATAAGAGGTGAAAATACATTCTTTCCCTCAGTGTCTGTCTTGATTTCTTAATTCGTTGATGGTAGTTTTTCATGCAGAAATTCCTATTTTTATGTAGTTTAACTTATAAATTCTTTTACTGCATTTGTATTTTTCAGTTTTAGTTTAAAAAATCATGGAATTTGTCCATGATTTCTGTTAGTACTTTTATGGCTTTACTTATAACATTTAAATATTTTATCTTTTTGAAATTTATTTTTATATACATTGTGAGACATGGGTGCAAGTTTCATCTTTTATTATTTATTTTGCTGAATGCCACTCAGTTGTCCTAATGCCATTTATCACATAGTTTTTTTTCACTAACAATTTTAGATGTCACTTTTATGACTTACTAATTTTCCTCCTATTTTTGTGTCTATCTGCATTTCCTGTGCTTTTCTGTTGTTCTGTGTGTTTATTCATGACCCAGTACAACAGTGTTTTAGTTATTAAAACTATTATATGATCTAAGAACTGGTAAGGCTAATTCTTTCTGTTTACTCTTTTTTTTTTTTTCTGGATTTTCCTATTTTTATTTGCTTCTTTTTCTATTTTATCACTAGAATCAGATTGTCTAGTTCTCACCTCACAGTAAAATACATAAATAAATAAATGAAATACAAAGATCCAGAAAAACTTCAGTCTATTTTTATTTAGGTGCATTAATTTGCATAGTAAGTCTGGGAAAGTTGGTATTTTATGATGTTGAGTCTTCCTAGTCGAGAACATCATAAGTCTTTCTATTTGTTCAAGTTTTCTTTTATAAACTTTTGAGGGTGGATAAAAACATATCTCATATAGATCTTAACTTTCTTGTTAAGTTTATTCCTAGGAACTTTTTCTTGCTAATTAAATGGGAGTAATTTCTTGTGCTATATCATCCAAAGCTATTGGTTTCTGTACATCAATTTTATCCCTACATCTTACTAATTTTCTTATTATTTGTTGAAGAAATTAACTTGATATTGTCTTTTGGTTTGAGATAGGTGTATCTTACCATGTTATGAAAATACTTATCAAATCCTATTTTATTAAGTTTTTTAACACTAAATTTCATCAAATACAAAATGCAGCTTCTGTATAGATTATCTTACTTTTTTAAAGCTTGGATCTGTTTGCAAACATTTTTTAAAGTTTTTGAATTTTATTTTTACATACAAATGTGTTTGGTTGTCCTTTACAGCATGTGTCATTCAAAACACAATTTCCCATAAGGATGCCATGTTTTCCTAAGCATTTGGAGTTCCACAGCATCTTGAATTCATTTAACAAAATATTATAGAAGAAACAACTTAATACAGTTGTGTCATTATTTAAAAGCTAACATTTTTCTCTGAGCTTGAAAAATAATAGATACCTTTTCTAGTGAAGAAAGCACCTTAAATTCTTTCTTGAATAAAGTAGGTGTGTGTGGATAGATGAGTAGATTGGCAGGCAGATAGACTAGATAAACATTGTCAATAAAATTAAATGGACATGATGCACATTTTAAAACTCTCTCTGAAATAAAATAATGAGAAGTAAGAAATCCGAGTCCATGGGTGTCAGCCTGTTCAGGTGGTCCTGCTGGAGCACTGTCTCCATGGAAACAGAGGAGTGTCGGCAGGAAGCACTGAGGAGACGCGGCAGTGAGTCCACTTTTTTCCCTGAAACACCATCATTTTCTAAGCTTATTTATCACCTTTCAATTCTACAGAATCACATTTTGATTTTATGGTGACTAAGGACCAAGAGTAGAAATGTCTTATCTCCAAGGCATGGAGCAGGCACTCACCATTGAAAGGAAGCAATCTTCAGGCTTTTTACAGGATATTGATCTCCGAGGAATGTCAGCAGGGGCACAAGGAGAGCAGTCGATGCATCTGGACTCATAAATTGCTCACATTACATCCAATACGCAGTGTATGATATGACATGTGTCATGGAGGTGTCTGTAAAGGCGCCACAAACGCCAACATCTGGGTTACCTATTTGTCTCCTCTGCGGTGAAGCTGGCAATAAACGCATCTCCTAGAGGCTGGGGAAGGTGGGAGAGAATGATCAAATGAAAGCTGCTAAAATGAGGGCATTTTTTCTCTCTTCCTGAATCATCAACCATAAAACAACAACAGGTCAGGGGTTGCATCCTTCTCTCTGCTGCTACAACCAGCGAGTGATGGACTGGATGTGGTGGCTACAAAATGCAGATGAAGGTCAGCACTGTGTTCTGGCTAAGACTTCCCAAACTCTCACTTGACAATTTTTGTTTCAAACAATGAATGTTGTTGTTATTTTAATGATGACATGAGTTTAAAACTTTGATGCTTCCATTTTTCAAAAAGGGCAAACCACCACGGACAATAACAAAATCCTTTAATACAACAGCACTGGGGAACAGAGCCCAGGGCTTCTGCATTTGCTGATTCTCGGCACCTCCGTCTCCATTACTCTCTGATGTTTCTTAAAGGCTTTCATATATGCATGAGATAAAAGCAGCACAGCAGAAAACCAGAAATAAATACAATGAGAATGAAGATGAGGCAGTTCTGGACAAGGTGCTGCTCAACCAGGAGGTGGCAACAGCAGGAGAGTGGACCTCCTTCCACTGAAGCTGCACATAAACAGGACCTTGGAGGCCAGTGAGCTGGGTACAAAGCTCCCTGCCCCAGTAGGGATGTGGCCTGTTCTAGGCAGAAGGCAGTTAAACAAAGGAGAGAGGCAGCAAAGTAGAATGACTTCAACTCTTTTAAAGGTTGAAAAATGCTGAATAAAGGCATAGCTGTGAAGAGTATGGGATTGTTTATATTTGCTGAGTAATCAATACCACATATTGCTTTCATGTTGTTTGCTCAGCTCTGTCCCAGGGCACATCCAAGAAGCATGGGCATGTTTCTGTGCTCTTACAAAGCCTCCTTTCTGTTAGGAAGCCTGCAGCACACACAAAATAGCCATCGGCAAGAGTGTCTGTGGCCCCAGTGCTGCCCTGGGCGGCACACGAGAGTGATGGACTTTGAGTCCCTTTATTTTCTGCTCTCCGGAAGGAGGGGTTTTAATAGGATTTATCCTTTTATATGTTCTGCCTAGCATTAGAGAAGCAGACAATTTTAGTCAATCATTCAAGACCATCCTGCAACTTCAGCTTTTGCGCTTTACAACCTTGTAAAGAAACGCAGCACCATAATTAATTACAATTAGAGCACTGTGATGTGAAATTTTAGCCAAAAATCTAAGTCTGCCAAAAATCTAAGTCATTGCCTTTGGCCTGAATTCCTGTAGCATAATCTTAGATAGGCGCACACATCCCTGATCCAAGGGCCTGTGCACACCAGGTGCTCCTCCCAGCAGGGAAGGCTCGGAGGTGTGGGCCAGGGGATCGTGCAGAGTTGGGCTTTCAATCAGCATCTCCGGGAATCAGGACACTGCACTCACACACACGCTTGCCACACAACCTGGCAGGAGCCAAGACAAGGTGGCAACACTGTCATCTTTGAGAAAGGAGTTTGAAAACATTCACTGCAAATTAACACAACTTTTCTGACTGGCGTGTGCCCACAAATGGGTGCAGCTGCACCCCGAACCAACCTGCGCTCCCTGAAAGATCAGAGGGAAATGTGAGGGGCAAACCCATTCAGTGCAGAGCTGTCTTCAAGCAAAGGAAGAGAGGTTTCCAAATTTGAAAGTGACCTTCGCACCTCCTCTCCTTTCCGCTCCCCTCTTCAGTGGAATGTTTGAACAAGCACTGATGACTCGCCCCCTAATAGCCCAGATAAGGTTTTACAAGAACAGGTGGGCCTGCTTGAAAGATAAACTTTTCCTGAAGCCACAATAAGACAAATGATCCGAAACTTGCAATTTGGTTAATGTTTCTCTCTCCACCTTGCTGTGTACACAGCTCCTTCTGGCCGGCAGCAGGAAGAGTGGGCCTGTGTGTGCCAGGCCCTGCAGTCTCTCCTCTCACCTGGTGTCTCCAGTGAGGGGCCTGAGTCATCGCACACCATGAGCTTGTGCTCAGCCTGCACATCTCCCACCTCCCACCAGCTGCTCCTCAACTGGCAGGGCCAGATTCTAGCAAAATCTCACTCCTGTGCAGATGCTTGGGTTTCCCTGGTGTCTGGGGGGTGGTGTGCTTGGTGGCCTGAGCACTGCGGTGAATCCACGTTTCCCTCCCAGCACGCTGTTCTGTCCTCCAACTTGGCGGACAGCTCCGGCCAGGGACGTAGCCCAGCCGATGCCCACCCTGTGCTCTGTCCATTTCATAAGAGCCCCCGGTTTCCTCACTTCACTCAGATTTTGCCAAGAGAATGGTCCCAGTGTGGCCCAGAAAGGCCAGCAGGGTGCAGCCTGGGACTGACAGCAGAGGTGGCTCTGGTGGGGAGAAAGTAGCTCTCCCAACCTAGCCCCACTGGTGGGCGGCACCTCCTGGCATCAGGCCATCTTTTGTCCCAGTCCTAGGTAAGAAAAACACAAACAAAAGCCAGCCTCATGGCGCTCGAGAAGCAGGAGGCCATTCACTGACCGCAACACACTGTGTGCACAGACACACGCGTGCACAGGAGGTAGAGCTTGGGGTTGCTGTGGAGTGGACAGGACACTGGAGCGGCAGGCGGTGCAGACCCGCTGGGCAGCCGAGCATGGTTGTCGTCCTGAGCAGCAGGAGCCAGTTTGTTGCTCAGGGCCTTGTCTTTTTTACAAAGAGCCCCAGGCCACGGGGGCTTCTCTGGGTGCCTCTTTGCTCCCACGCTTGCACGCGGGCAGAGAGCAGACCTGGCCACCGACTCACTTGCTTTGCTGTCTTCACATGGAAAAGTCACTGTCATAGCCCCAAAGGAGGGGAAACTGTACTCATTTGGGGAACCTCTATGTTAATTTCAAAACAGATAGTCTCCTGTGTTCTCAAAGACTGGAAGTGAACCCCACAACTGCCTTAGGCCGCAAAGGCTTTATCCTTTCTAATTAGCATCTCTGTGACCTGCTCTGTGCCCTGTGGATACTTTGCTCAGCCAGCCAGAAGAAGGGAGGCCAGACACTAGCCCCCACGGACCTGCGGCTGGGACCCTCTGCGTGGGGACAATGGGGTCGGGGTACAGTAGCTGCCCCAGCAACAAGTGGGGCCGCAGGAGGCTGATGGTGAGCTTGGAGGTTGGCAGAATTCTAAATCTAGGCACTGTGGGGTCCACACAGGTCACGACCCTACTCTGCTCCACCCAGACTCCGGAGAACCTGAGCAGGAACCTCTGCAGGGCGGGCCCAGGGCCCCCTACCCTCTCGGCAGCCGGCAGTGCTCCCTGACAGCCTGGGCCTCTCCTCCTTCTGGTAGCTCTGTAATTTGCTGTCGCCAAAGTGGCTGGGCCTGGGACAGGCTCCTACTCTCCCTCCTGAAGCTGGGCAGTCCCTCCTGCCTCAGTTTCTCAGACTAGGCCATCTGTCCCATCACGAGCCACTGAAGACGCTCAGCTGTTTCCACCCGCCCGGTCTGACTGCTGGATCTCCCTCTGCATGCGTCGGTTTGCTGTGTTCTCGCTACTTGCCCTTGGGTAAAATTTCTTCTCGACTCACCAAGCTGCACGTCCTGGAGGGCAGGTCCGCACCTCACAAGCATGTTGCCCACATAGCTCAGAAACAGATGCATTCACGCTTGTTAAAAGTAAAACGGGGTCGGGCGCAGTGGCTCATGCCTGTAATCCCAGCACTTTGGGAGGCTGAGGGGGGTGGATCATCTGAGGTTGGGAGTTCAAGACTAGCCTGACCAACACGGAGAAACCCTATCTCTACTAAAAATACAAAAAATTAGCTGGGTGTGGTGGCGCATGCCTGTAATCCCAGCTACTCGGAGGCTGAGACAGGAGAATCGCTTGAACCCAGGAGGTGGAGGTTGTGGTGAACCAATATCAGGCCATTGCACTCCATCTTGGGCAACAAGAGTGAAACTCCACCTAAAAAAAAAAAAAGTAAAACCAATTAGCTAATTTGAAGGAGTTTAACTGAGCAAAGAATGATTCACAAATCAGGCAGCCTCCCAACAGAGAACGGACTCAGAGACTCCAGCGCAGCCATGTGGTGGAAGAAAATTTAAGATTGCAAAAAAAAAGAGATATACAGAAAATGGAAATGAGGTACAGAAACAGCCAGATTAGCTAAGCTTGGGGTTTGCAGTATTTGAACATGGTCAGAGAGCTGGCGACCTTAGACTGGCCAAAACTCAGTGATTGGCACAAGAGTAGGCTACAGTCTGTTTACAGTTCCATTTAGGTTATTGTTCATGATGTACACAGAAACCTTTGGGTCGAAATTAAAATACACAAGGAGGCAACTTTAGGCCACACGTGATTTGAAGGCGAGAGAGGCCTGGTGGAGGCTGCATTCTTCTCTCCAAGAAGTCCATTTGTGGGCTGCTGAGCCACAAGATATGGAAGAACGCAAGACAGCGAGAGAAGGCCATGAGCTGGACCCAATACCCACATATTCAGGAGTAAGCCCTGGTGCTGTGAAAGGGTCAGTGCCTCCACAAACGTCTCCACAGACATTGAGCTCTGAATGGACACAGACCGCTACACACAACGGAGCTCGACAAGCCACAGAGCTCCACAAACCGCAGAGCTCTCTACAGACAGAGAAATCTCCTCACCACAGAACTTTCCAAACCAAAGAGCTCTCCACATACACAGAGGTCTCCACACCACAGATCCCTCCACAGACACTGAGCTCTCCTCAACACAGAGCTCTCTACTGACACAGATGTAGTTATAGACACAGATCTCCACACAAGACTCTCCACACCGCAGAGCTCTCTATACTACAGAGCTCACCAGACCAGAGTTCTCCACAGACACAGAGCTCTCCACACTACAGAGCTCTCCACAGGCACAGAGCTCTCCACACCAGAGAGCCCTCCACAGACACAGAGCTCTCCACACCACATAACTCTCAACAGACGCAGAAATATCCACCCCACAGAACTCTCCTCAGTCACAGAGCTACCCACACCACATACCTCTCTACACTACAGAGCTTGCCACATTCACACACCTCTCCACTGACACAGAGCTCTCCAGACACAGAACTCTTCATACAACAGAGATCTCCACAGACACAGAGCTTGCCACACCACAGAACTCTCCACAGAAACAGATCCCCACAGCACAGAGCTCTCCACAGACACAGGGCTCTCCACACCACTGGGCTCTCCACAGACATAGAGCTCCCCACAGACACAAAACTCCCCACAGACACAGGACTCTCCACAGACACAGAGCTCTTCACAGACACAGGGATATCCACACCGCTGGGCTCTCCACAGATACAGAGCTCTCCCCACCACAGAGCTCTTCATACCACACACCTCTCCACAGACACAGAACTTTCCACAGACTCAGAATTATTCACAGGCTCAGAGATCCCAACACCCCATAGTTATCCACACTACAGAGCTCTCCACACCACAGAGCTCTTCACAGACAAAGAGCTTTCCACAGACACAGGACTGTCTATAGACACAGAGGTCTCCACACCACTGAGCTCTTCAAACCATGGAGCTCTTCACACCGCAGAGCTCTCCACATAGAGAGTTCTTCACACCACAGAGATCTCCACACCACATAGTTCTCCACATACAGAGAGCCCTCCCACATACACAGAATTCTTCACATACAGAGTTCTTCACACCACAGAGCTCTTCACGTCATAGAGCTCTCTACAACACAGAACTCTTCACACCACAGAACACTCCACAGACACAGAGCTCTCCACACCACATAGTTATCCACACTACGGAGCTCTCCCCCGCAGAGCTCTTCACAGATACACAGCTCTTCACAGACACAGGGCTCTACGTACCACTGGGCTCTCCACAGACACAGAACTCTTCACAGACACAGAGGTCTCCACATCACTGAACTCTTCACAGGCACAGAACTCTCCACAGACATGGGACTCTCCACAGACACAGAGGTCTCTGCATCATAGACCTCTCCACACCTCAAAGCTCTTCACACCACGGAGTTCTTCACACCTCAGAGCTCTCCACAGACAGAGAGCTCTCCACAGACACAGGGCTCTCCACACCACTGGGCTCTCCACAGACACAGAGCTCTTCATACCACAGGGCTCTACACAGACACTGAGATCTCCTCAACACAGAGCTCTTCACTGACGCAGATCTATTTACAGACACAGCTCTCCACACCACACAGCTCTCCAAAGACACACAGTTCTGCACACCACAGAGCTCTCCACAGACGCAGAACTCTACAGACACACATCTCTCTACAGACACAAACCTCTCCACATACACAGAGCTCTTCACACCCCAGAACTCTGAACACCACAGAGCTCTTCACACCACAGAGCTCTTCGCATCACAGAGTTCTCCACACCACAGAGTTCTCCACATAAAGAGAGCTCCCCACATCACAGAGTTCTTCACACCACAGAGCTCTCCACATAGGAAGTTCTTCATGCCTCAGAGCTCTTCACAGCACAGAACTCTCAACATACACAGAGCTCTCCAGACCACAGAACTCCCCACATCACGGAACTCTCCACACCACAGAACTCTCCACACCACAGAGCTCTGCACACCACTTAGCTTTCCACAGACACAGAGCTCTCTACAATACAGAGTTCTGCAGACCACAGAATTCTCCAAATACATAGAGCTTCCCACACCACAGAACTCTCCACACCAGAGAGCTCTGCACACCACAGCACTCTCCTCACCATAGGGCTCTCCACAGACACAGGGGTGTCCACACCACAGATCTCTTCACACCACAGAGCTCTCCACATACACAGAGGGCTCCACACCACAGAGCTCTTTACTGACACAGAACCCTCCACACCACAGAAATCTCCACAGACACAGAGCTCTTCATACCACAGAGCTCTTCACATACACAGAGCTCTCCACACCAGAGTTCTCCATAGACACAGAACTCGCTCTCCACACAACAGAGCTCTTCACACCACACAGCTCTCAATATACACAAAGGTCTTCAAACTACAGAACTCTACTTGCCACAGAGCTCTCCACAGACACAGGGCTCTCCACACCACAGAACTCTACACACTAAAGAGTTCTCCGCAGACAGAGAGCTCTACACACCACAGAACTCTCCATATCACAGAGCTCTCCACAGACATAGAGCTCTCCACAGAGATGTCCACACAGAGCACTCTACATACAGAGCTTTTCACACCACAGAGATCTCCAAACCAGAGTTCTCCATAGACACAGAACTCTCCGCACACATAGAGCTCTTCACATATGCAGAGCACTTCACACTACAGAGCTCTCCAAACCACAGAGCTCTACACGAACACAGAGATCTCCATAACACGGAGCTCTCCACAGTCACAGAGGTCTCCACACCACAGAGCTCTTCACACCACAGAGCCCTCCTCACCACAGAGCTCTCCACATACACCGAGATCTCCACACCACAGAGCTCTCCACAAAGCTCTCCACAGACACAGAGCTGTACACACCAAAGAGTTCTCCACACAGAGCTCTACACATCACAGAGCTCTCCACATACACAGAGCTCTCTACACCACAAACACCCCCTGTACTTACTCCGAGGTCTGACTCCCCTTAGCACAGACCCCCAATACTTACATTTTCTGCACTCACACTGGCAGCAGTGACTTCAGCAGCACTGACCCACTCTGCACTGACCCCCTCATCACTGACATTCACAGCACTGACCTTCCCAGCACTGAGCCCCACTGCACTGACCCTTTCTGCACTGACCACTGCCTGCAGTGAGCACCCCTCCCCTGACACCACAGCACTCACACCCGTACAACTGACCTCCCCAGCAGCTACATCCTCTGCACTAACCTCCACAGCACTGACACCCCCAGCACTGACTCCCCCACAGTGACCCCTCAATGCCAACACCCCAAGCACTGACACTCCCAGCAATGACCCTTCAACACCGACACCCTAAGCACTGACATTCCCAGCAGTGACCCCGCCAACACTGACCTCCTTAGCACTGACCTTTACCCCTGAAACCTCCAGCACTTACCCCCGAAAGTGACAGCCCCAGCACAGACTTCCTCAGCAGTTACACACCCAGAAGTGATTTCTCTAGCACACTTCGGCACCCACTGCACCATCATTGACACCCCTAGGACTGACACCCCAGCACTGGCATCCCCAGCACTGACACCCACAGCCCTGATACCCGAGCACTGACACCCCCGGTACTGGCATCCCAGCAGTAACACCACCAGCACTAACCCCCATCACTGACCACCCCGCAGACTGCCCTCGGCACTCGATCCCCCCAGCACTGATCCCCCCAGCACTGACCTCCCAGGCACTGACACCCCCTCCCACCACTGACCTCTGCAACATTGACTTCCCCTCGGTACTGACCCCCAATCACTGACACTCCAGCACTGACCCCCGCCAGAATTTCTCCCTCAGCACTAATCCCCCCAGCACTGACACCCCAGCACTGAAGCCCCCAGGTATGGGTATGACACCTATACCACTAACACCCCAACACTGACACCGCCATCACTAACATCCCCAACACTAACAGCCCTGCACTGACACTCCCAGCACTGACACTCCCAGCACTGACACCCCAACACTGACGCCCCCAGCACTGACACCCCAACACTGACACTCCCAACACTTATACCCCCAGCACTGACACCCCAACACTGAAACTCCCAGCACTTATACCTCCAACACTGAGACTTCCAGCACTGACACCCCCCACACTGAGACCTCCAGCACTTATACCTCCAACACTGACAGTCCCTACAGTGGCACTCCCAGCACTGACACTCCAACACTGAGACTCCCAGCACTGACACCCCAACACTGATGCCCCCACCACACCTCCCAACACCGGGAGACTCAGCATGGACACCCAACACTGATGCCCCCAGCACTGATACCCCAACACTGAGACTCCTAGCACTGACACCCCCAACGCTGAGACCCCCAGCACTTATACCTCCAGCACTGACAGTCCCTACAGTGGCACTCCCAGCACTGACTCTCCCAGCAATGGCATCCCCAACACTGAGAGTCCCAGCACTGACACTCCAACACTGAGACCCCCAGCAATGACACCCCAACACTGAGGCCCCCAGCTCTAACACCCCAACACTGAGACTCCCAGCACTGACACCCCAACACTGAGACTCCCAGCACTGACACCCCCAACACTGAGACCCCAGCACTTATACCACCAGCACTGACAGTCCCTACAGTGGCACTCCCAGCACTGACACCCCAACACTGATGCCCCCAGCACTGACACCCCAACACTGACGCCCCTAGCACTGACAGTCCAACACTGAGACTCCCAGCACTGACACCCCAACACTGAGACTCCCAGCACTGACACCCCAACACTGACGCACCCAGCACTGACACCCCCAGCAGTGACAGCCCCTGCTGTCAATAAATAACAGTAATTTGTTATTTATTTGTTTTTGGTTAGAACTCACAGAATAGTACAGAGAACAACATAGAACCTCTATGTACTCACCACCTAACTCCCAAACACAATATTTCTCCACACTTCATTATTTTCTGAAATACACAAGGCATCATCACATACACATTGAAATGCTTCCATCCCTTTCCTCAAGTCAATGCTCCCACTCTCTGAGGTGACTCTGCTCTGAATTCGGTGTGTAGAGTTGGGTGACATTTGGGAAGAGAGTGTGCTACGCATATGTAAATGTAACTACTTACGTTTCCAGAAATAAAATTCAGTATTTTATGCCCTACTTGAATCTTGAAATAATGCAATTGAAGTTCAAGCTTGAAATGCTGTAAAAAGTTTGAAAAGCTAAGTTCGACTGTACAATTTGAAGACACCTCCAGTGCTGAGGCTTAGCTGTTCGCCCTGGGCTGGGGAGGGTTGTGGAGCCTGTGTTGTTGGAGCATGGAGCCTCAAGGGTTGTTAACTATTCTGAGTGTTATCGGTAGGTTAATTTTGTTGGTATGCGTGTCCTTCGTTTTAATCGTCGTGTCATGTCAGCATTTTCTTAGCTGTTAATTTGTTCATGGGTGTATTAGTTTGTTCTTGCATTGCTATAAAGAAATAACCAACCGAGACTGGGTAATTTGTAAAGAAAAGAGGTGTAATTGGCTTCATGGTTCTGTAGGCTGTACAGGTTTCTGCTTTTGAGGAGGTCTCAGGCAGCTTTTACTCCAGGTGGAAGGTGAAGCCAGAGCAGGTACATAACAGAATCAAAAGGGGGAGGTGCCACACACTTTTAAATGACTGGATCTTGGGACTGCACCAAGGAGACCTTGCTAAACCATTCATGAGAAATCCACCCCCATGATTCAATCCTCTCCCCCAAAGCCCCACCTCCAACAACTGTTGAAATCGACAATGTTGTGCTTCCTACCTACAACATCTCCCATGTTGGAGGTGGGGATTGTACAATATATAATACTGTACGTAATATTGTATTATAGTATGCAATATATATATTAACTCTAAGCATTTGCATGAGTGTACCATTCAATGCCATTAAACACATTCATGGTAATGTGTGCCCATCACCACCATTTTTGCCCAAGATTTTTCATCATACACAACATAAAGTCTGTTCGTTTTAAACACCAACTCCTCACTCCTCATTCCCCCTGCCCCAGCCTTTGGTTACCTCGCTTCTACTTGCTGTCTCTGTGATTTTGCCTGTGTCACGCGAGTGGGGTCAAATAATATTCACCATTTTGTGTCCGCTTATTTCACTAAGCACAATGTCCTCAAACTCCGTCCAGGCTGTAGCCTGTCAGAAGCCCCTTCCTTTGTAAGGCTGAATAATTTCCATGGTATGGATGGACCACACTGTTCGTTCATTCCTCTGTGGATGGACATTTGTGTTGTTTCTATCTCTTGGCTGTTGAGGATAATGCTACTAAGAATATGGGTGTTCAGATATCTCTTTGTGTTCCTGACTTCAATTCCTTTAGATGTCCTACGTGTGGAATTCCTGGATCTTACAGTCACTCTGTGTCTGATTTTTTGAGGAACCTCCTAACTTTTCCACAGCATCAATGGATGAGAGTTCTGATTTCTCCATCCACATCCTCACCAACACTTCTTTTCCATTGCTTTTTATTTTATAGCCATCTTATTAGATGTGAGGTGGCATCTCAACTGTGGTTCTGATTTGCATGTACATATGATTGATGATACTGAACATCTTTTAATGTGCTTATTGATCATTGTATATCTTGTTTGGGGAAATATCTGTTCAAGATCTTTCCCATCTTAACATTGTTTTTAATTGCTCTTGTTGTTGAGTCATGGGAGTTCTTTATATGTGCTGGATATTAATCCCTTATCAGATATATGATTTGTAAATATTTTCTCCCATTCTGTAGGTGTCTTTTTGCTTTCTAGAAAGAGTCCTTTGATACACAAAAGTTCTTAATTTTGATGAAGTCCAGTTTATCTATTTTTCCTTTTGCTGCCTTTGCATTTTTTGGTCATATCATTATTACTTTCTATTAGTATATTATTTTCCCTCATTTTTTATTGTTACTTCTGCCATATATCAACATTCCAAGAGTGCATGCCTCTGTCTCTGGATTTAGTAGAGGCACCGGCAGCCACCAGCTCACTAGGCCTCAGGCTTGATGGTCACCTCATGGTAACACCACGGTGTTTCTGCTTCAGGTCAAGCTCCTGCTCCTTTTCCTGTTACCCCGACTCTCCTCCTGCTCCAGTCCCGTGACTTCAGACACAGAGAGCAGTGGGAGCTGCCGCCGTGCCTGTTCAAAGGCCGCATGGTCTGGGTGTCCAGGCCCCAGTGGTGTCTCCTCCTCTGCTGTCTCTCAAGGCAGAGCTTTCTGAGAGGGCGGCATTTTCTTGCCCATTCCCTGTGTATTTGTGTTTCTCTTCAAAGGGTCCTTGGGCATTCTGGCTATCTCTAAAACTCATTGGCTGGGTTACCATTGGCCTTCCTGGGTCATTTCTTTTATTCTTGAGAAGCGATTCCCTGACTCTCCTGTTACAGTCATGGCTAGGCCTCGGTGTGTACAAAGCAGCCACGAGATGGTAACCAGATTCTGAAAATAACCCCCTTTCCTTCTAGTGATCTCCAGCCACTGACAATATGCCACCTTTAGAAATTTCATTCTTTTGATGTGTGGCATTATGTATCTGATGTCAAACTTTGAATGCAAATTAATTCTGGAAATACATGTAAAAATTCATGCAACTAATTCTGTGAGTGCTAAGGTATGTAGTAACTAGGGTTCCAGACAAAAAGCTTTAAGAGGTCAGTACCTGGGGTTGCACTGTCAAGCGTGGTGTCTGCCTGTGGCCCTGAGACCTAGAAATGTGGCTGGTCTGGGTTGAGATGTGCTGTCAGTGTCAAATGCATCCTGGACTTCAGAGATGTTGCATGATAGAAGAATATAAAATGTGTCATCAATAATCGTTTCATATTGATGGCATGATGAAATAACATTTGGCTCTATTGGTTTAATAAAACATATGATTAAAATTCATTTCTGTTTCTTTTTTCTATCTCTGCTGGCCTGTGTTACTCTCCGGCTTTGCCTAGGGAAGCTGAGCGTAGGATGGGTTAAGGGAACAACTGGACAGAAAGCCTGGGTAGGAGGCAGCAGGAAGTCACTGAGCCCATGATGCAGGGGTCAAGGGAGTGGCCTTGGTGGGCAGGGCTCAGGGGAGCGGCCTCGGTGGGCAGGGCTCAGGGGAGCGGCCTCGGTGGGCAGGTTGCACACCTGTACCTCTGGGGGCTGTTGGAGGCCACTGGACAGTTGCTACAGCTGAACCAGACACGAGAGAGGCTTTCACCGGTCAAAGGCTTGGGAGGACCCTGGGGTTTCCCCAGGCCTTGCTTGTGCAGATCAGCTGGTGTGAGCTCTGTGGATAATGAGACTCTCTGTTGCTGATCTTCCCGTCAGGGGTTGGGGGGGCGCACCAGACACAGATTCTAGGTGTGGTTTCCCCCAGTTTGTGTTCAGCCAAGGAGAGGCCCTGGTCTCTGGGGTCCCAGGAAGCATGTCCCGCAGGGAATTAATCCCAGGGTCTCAGGTCCCGTTATGATTCACTCGCTGAATAGTTAAAAGACCCAGATTCAAAAGGGGCAGCTCAAACCTTTGCCCCCTGGGAACAAAGGCAGGAGATTAGCTCTGTGTTATCAACCAGCATTGTCAGGATAGAATGAAAAAGGCTAACTTTAAAGGCTTCACCTGTTGAGGCCTTAGTCAGAGCCTCGATGGGAATCAAAGGTCATTCCTGCCCAAAGTTTTGTCTCGAGTCCTCAAATGGGTAGCACTGAATTACCTTTGAAAGTGGCCTCAAAGGACCGGAGACGAAGCATGGATTAGTGTCTTAATCTTAATAGCATGAGGCCTGTAGTTAGGGTCCAGGGAACTTGAGGGAAGAGGTAGCATTGTCCTGGGCCATCTCTGGCATGCGGTGCTGTTAGAGGTGGGCTGGGGTGAGGGTGAGCTTTGTGCCTCTGGACAGGACCCTTTCACCAGCTTTGGGGGCGTTGTCACAGAGCTTCACCAGCTGAGTTAGCGTTGGCCCTCGGACAATGGGATTTGTCAAGACCAGATGAATGAAATCTTAGGCTCAGACGGGAAAAGGCAGGCGTCCTGCTCTGGTATTTCTGTGGGGAACAATGTTGGGTCAGCCTGAGCTGTGGGGCTGGAGAAGACCCCAAATGCCAAAATATTATCTGGTGTCTCTGCCGCCCCTCACCCCACTTTAGAGCCACCGGGGACAACCAAATGTGCTCAGAGGCTGCCTGTTCCTGCCTGTGGGTCCCCTCCCCAGCTGCAAGAGTGGTTTCTGCACTGATGTGGACCCCAGCCTGCCCGCTGTTCTGAAGCTGCCTTCACCACAGAAGGGGAGGTTGGGGCTGGCCTCTGAGGAGTGACCAGGCCGAACCCAGTGTCCACCACGGCCTCAACGCCTTCCCTGCCACGTGGGGTCCCAGTGTCGGCCTGGTGGCATAAGGCTGTGCCGGGCCTGTCATCGCAGACCAAGGGCAAGAGCGGCCTCAGGATGGAAGAGACTGCACAGAGCTGTCCCTAAGTGGCCCCTGGGCTAGGACAGGACCCGCAAGGAGAACAGCCTTGCTTCCTTCCCCCTCACCGTTGTGTCCACACTCAGAGCCGACTCCCTTCCTCCCTCTCCAACCCACTATGTGCTGTAGATGGGCTGTGGCTCAGCTGGGCACCCCTGGCTGCTGCCTCTCTTTTTCCCCGTCCCCAGCCAAGTGGGTCTTGGTTTCCTTCACTACAGGCAGAACCCGAGCCTGCGCTGTGCCCTGATGCGTGGCACCCCTTCCTCCACGGCCGTTCTGTGGGTGTGCCTTTGCCACACTCCCTCTTCCCACCCTGACACAACATCGATCCCCAAGTCAGGGTGGACTCGGGACCCCTCAACTTTCCCCTGTGCCCCTATGCATTTCATGGGCAAATCAAACCTTTTCAAACTTCCGCCTCCACAGGTCCCCAGGGGCAGACACTCCAAGGTCCCCGTTGCTCCTGTCCTCTGCCGGCCCCCTCACCACCTAAATTAGTGGTCCTGCCCAGGCTGTTACCACAAGGCTAGCTGGCCTTGATGTCAATGCCTGCCTTTCTGAGGGCGATTTTCTGAGGCCCCAGGCCCCAGCAGGTGGGATTTCTCCTTCCATCCGCACCCCCGACCGCATCGTGCTGGCTGTTCAGTGTGGCGGCTGCACCTGGTGTCCAGCTACAGCCCACGGAGCCAGAGACAGAGCCGGGTTTAGTCGGGATGCCAGTGGGGTTGCCTCACCTCTGTGCGTGGAGAAGTTACTGCCAGTGTCCGGTGCGGGAATCATTCCAGGAATGCTCTCACCTGCAAAAATTTAGGAGTTCAATAACAAAATATGAAACTGCAGGAAATGGGTTTGAGATATTTGTATGATAAAAACAAATTTATATAAAACTTATTAGTGGAAAGGCTGAATTATCTTTCTCTTCTCTTAATAGAAAATGATATATTAGCAGGGTGCATTGGCTCACGCCTGTAATCCCAGCACTTTGGGAGGCCGAGGCGGGCAGATCACTTGAGGTCAGGAGTTCAAGACCAGCCTGGCCAACATGGTGAATTCCCGTCCTCACTAAAAATACAAAAATTAGCTGGGCACGCTGGTGTGTGCCGGTAATTCCAGCTACTCGGGAGGCTGAGGCAGGAGACTCACTTGAACCTGGGATGCGGAGGTTGCAGTGAGACGAGATTGTGCCACTACACTCCAACACTCCAGCCTGAGAGACAGAGCAAGAATCCATCTCAAAAAAAAAAAAAAAAAAAAGGAAAAGAAAAAAAAAGAAATGATATATCAAAATTGTCACACATAGAAACAGTCAAAGGTGTGAGAAAGTGTAGAAAAAGTAAGAGCTGGAGAAATGAGGCAGTGTCAGGCAGGTGACTGAAAATACTGATTTTGGATTCTGTGATGTTTGTGGCTTTGCCTGATTTTTCAAGTATGTAATTTGTTTCCATCTGCCTTCTCCCTTTGAATATGTGTGGAGGGACTCCTTTTCTTGAATAACTGCCCCCCACCAACCAACCCCATTATAAAGCTGCCAGGCTTAGCAAGGCTTGGTTCTGCCCCAACTTTATTTCACTTTAGAAGACTTCACCTGCTCTTGGCTTGAACAATGACGTCTTTTTCTGGGCTCGCAAATCTATTTCTGGAATAAACTTCTCCCTGGTGATTTGTCCTTTATTTCCCACTTTCTGGGTACAAGAGGTTGTCACTCTAATAATTTAATAGGGTCATGTTGATGGTTATTGGTGACATTTGGCCACAGAGGAATACTGATATTTTAAACAGAGATATAGCAACACTCAGAATATTTTACCCAACTAATTTGGAAGCATCTTCACAAACATTAGCTTTGAGAAATGTTTTCTAAATTTTATTCTTAGTCAAGTGGTGGAAGGTGGAGGTAGCTTCAAGTGATCCTTAGAAAAAGGTATTTCTGGAGGCTGAAGACAGAAGGGTCTTATTCAAATGATTTTTCTGACCTAAAACAAGATACAAAAGCCAGTGTAGGAAAGAGAGGGAACGGCCAAGAATGTGTCTGATACTTTCAGACAATCTCTATGCATTTGGGGTCTGGAGAAAAGGGAAGAAAGACACCTTTACAAGAGTCAAACCTGAAGGAGGGACCCTAATCCCACAGTCAACAGCTCCCCCTGGCAGCACCTGTAGCCTCTTTAGTGTCTGGGGCAACAGACCGGCACTAGCCTATGGTCGGCTGTGGTTGACTGAGAACAAAGGCTCCCACCTCTCTTGGAGCCCTTGGTGGCTCGTGAAGCTCTTCATGTGGTGCCTGGTGACCAACCCTGGGGCCCCAGACACCTTCACGCCAACCACAGGACACAGTAATACTTGGAAGGACCCTCCAGCACCTGTAGGCCACACCAATGGACAGAAGGGTCCTCCCACACTGATGGATGGAGGGGTCCTCCCACATTGCAGACCATGCCAATGGAGGGGGGTCCTCCCACACTACAGACTATGCTGATGGAAGGAGGGGTCCTCCCACACTGCAGACCACGCCAGGGGTCCTCCCACTGCAGACTATGCCAATGGAAGGGGTCCTCCCACACTGCAGGCAAGGTGGTGGAGGGGTTCTCCCACACTGCGGGCTGCTGATGGGCGGAGGGGGTTCTCCCCACGGCAGGCCATCCCTGATGGACAAAGGGTCCTCACCCACCACGGAGCCACCCTGATGGATGGAGGGGTCCTCCCGCACCTGCAGACCATGCTGATGGAAAGGGGTCTCCCACACTGCAGACTACGCCCGATGGAAGGGGGGATCCTCCCACACTGCGAACCATGCTGATGGAAGGAGGGAGTCTTCCCACTGCAGACCATGCCAGGGGTCTTCCCACACCTGAGCTATGCTGATGGACTGAGGAGGGTCCTCCCACACTGCAGGCAGCTGATGGAAAGAGGGTTGCGGTAGTGGCTGCATGTAATCCCAACTTGCACGGGAGGCGGTGGATCCACAAGGTCAGAGATGAGACCACAGTGAAACCCGTCTCTACTAAAAATACAAAAAAATTAGCGAGGCGGTGGTGGCATGTAGTCCCAGCACTCAGGGAGGCTGAGGCAGAAGAATAAGTAACCGGGCGGAGCTTGCAGTGAGCGAGATCAGCGCCACTGCACTCCAGCCTGAGCCTGGCCAGCGAGACTCCGTCTCAAAAAAAAAAAAAAGGGAAAGAAGGGGTCCTCCCACACTGCAGACTAGGCCAATGGAAGAGGGGGTCCTCCCACACTGCAGACTATGCTGATGGAAGGGGGGGTCCTCCCACACTGCATCAAAATCTCAGAAACTATGCCAATTGAAGGAGGGGTCTTCCCACACTGCTGACTACGCCAATCGAAGCGGGGGTCCTCCCACACTGCAGACCACGCTGATGGACGGAGGGGTCTTTCCTCACCTGAAGGCTACCCTCATGGATGGAGGGGTCCTCCTGCACCTGCAGGCCATGCTGTGTGTGTGTGTGTGTGTGTGCGTGCGCGCTTTAACTTTGTTGTTTTTGTAAATGGACAATGTTTAACTGTCTATATGGAGTACAAAACAATGATACAATTAATACAATGTGGAATAATTCAGTCAAGGGAATTAGCGCATCCCTCACCTCAAATACTTAACACATTTTTGTGGTGAGAACATTTTGAAGTTTATTCTCTTTCTCTTTTTCTCTTGATTTTTTAAAAAAGTATTTATTTCAATAGCTTTTGGGGAAACAGGTGGTGTTGGTTCCATGGATAAGTTCTTCAGTGGCGATTTCTGAGATTTTGATGCACCCATCACCCGAGCAGTGTACACTGCACCCAGTGTGTAGTCTTTTATCCCTCATCCCCCTCCCACTCTTCCCCCCTTGTCCCCAAAGTCCATTGTATCATTCTTACACTTTTGCGTCTTCATAGCTTAGATCCCACTTATGAGTGAGAACATACAATGTTTGGTTTTCCATTACTGAGTTACACTTAGAATAATGGTCTTCAGTTTCATGCAGGTTGTTGCAAATGTCATTATTTCATTCCTTTTTATGGCTGAGTAGTATCCTACGATATACATGTACCACAATTTCTTTATCCATAATGGGCATCTGGGCTGGTTACATATTTTTGCAATTGTGAATTGTGCTCCTAAAATCATGCATGTCCAAGTATCTTTTTGGTATAATGACTTCTTTTCCTCTGGGTAGATAACCAGTAATGGGATTGCTGGATCAAATGTTAGATCTACTTTTAGTTCTTTAAGGAATTTCTACACTGTTTTCCATAGTGGTTGTATTTGTTTACACTCCCACCGGCAGTGTAAAAGTGTTCCCCTTTCACCACATCCATGCCAACTTCTCTATTATGTTTTGATTTTTTGGATTTTTTGATTATGGCCACTCTTGCGGGAGTAAGGTGGTATGGCATTGTGGTTTTGATTTGCATTTCCCTGATAATTAGAATTTTTTTATGTTTGTTGCCCATTTGTATATCCTCTTTTGAGAATTGTATGTTCATGCCCTTAGCCCACTTTTTGATGGGATTTATTTTTTTTCTTGCTGATTTGTTTGAGTTCCCTGTAGATTCTGGGTATTAGTCTTTTGTCAGATGCATAGTTTGTGAATATTTTCTCCCATTCTGTGGGTTGTCTGTTTACTCTGCTGGTTATTTCTTTTGCTGTGCAGAAACTTTTCAGTTTAATTAAGTCCCATCTATTTATCCTTGTTTTTGCTGCTTTTGCTTTTGGGTTTTTGGTCATGAAGCCTTTGCCTAAGCCAACATCTAGAAGGGGTTTTCCAATGTTATCTTCTAGCACTTTATGGTTTCAGTCTTAGATTTAAGTCTTTGATCCATTTTGAGTTTGTTTTCATGTAAGGTGAGAAATGAGGATCCAGTTTCATTCTTCTACATGTGACTTGCCAATTATCTCAGCACCATTTGTTGAATAGGGTGTCCTTTCCCCACTTTATGTTTTTGTTTGTTTCATCGAAGATCAGTTGACTGTAAGTATTTCACTTTCTTACTGGGTTCTCTATTCTGCTCCATTGGTCTAAGTGCCTCTTTATACCACTACTGTACTGTTTTGGTGACTATAGCTTTATAGTATAGCTTGAAGTCAAGTAATGTGATGCATCCAGATTTGTTATTTTTACTTAGTCTTGCTTTGGCTATACTGGGTCTTTTTTGTTCCATATGAACTTCAGGATTTTTTTTTTCTAGTTCTATGAAGAGTGATGGTGGTATTTTGATGGGAATTGCATGGATTTATAGATTGCTTTTAGCAGTTTGGTCATTTTCACAATATTGATTGTACTCATCCATGAGTATGGGATGTGATTGCATTTGTTTTTGTCATGTATAATTTCTTTCAGCAGTGTTTTGTAGTTTTCCCTTTAGAGGTCTTTCATCTCCTTGATTATGTATATTCCTAAGTATTTTATTTATTTATTTATTTATTATTTATTTATTTATTTTTGTAGCTATTGTGAAAGGGACTGAGTTCTTGATTTGAATCTCAACGTAGTCACTGTTGGTGTATAGCAGTGCTACAGATTTTCGTGCATTAATTTTGCATTCTGAAACACTACTGAATTCATTTATTAGTTCCAGGAGCTGTTTGGATGAGTCTTTAGGTTTTTCTAGGCATATGATTATGTCACCAAAGAACAATGACAGTTTTACTTCTTCTTTACCAATTTGGATGTGCTTTCTTTATTTCTTTCTCTTGTCTGATTCCGCTGGCTAGGACTTCCAGTACTATGTTGAATAAAAGTGAAAGTGGGCATGCTTGTTTTTCCCAGTTCTTGGGGGAATGCTTTCAACTTTTCCCCATTCAGTATAATGTTGGCTGTGGGTTTGTCATAGATGGCTTTTATTTCTTTAAGGTATGCCATTTCTATGCTGACTTTGCTGAGGGTTTTAATCATAAAGTGATGCTGGATTTTGTCAAATGCTTTTTCTGCATCTATTGAGACAATCATGTGATTTTTCTTTTTTAATTCTGTTTATGTGGTGTATCACATTTATTGACTTATGGGCATTAAACCATCTCTGCATCCCTGGTATGAAACCAACTTAATCATGGTGGATTATCTTTTTAATATGCTGTGGGATTTAGTTAGCTAGTATTTTGTTGAAGATTTTTGCATCTATGTTCATCAGGGATATTGGTGTGTATTTTTGTTGTTGTTATGTCCTTTCCTGGTTTTGGTATTAGGGTTCTGTTGGCTTCCTAGGATAATTTAAGGAGGATTCTCTCTTCTCTACATTTTGAAACAGTGTCAATAGGATTGGTACCAATTCTTCTTTGAATATCTGGTAGAATTAAGCTGTGAATCTGTCTGGTCCTAAACGTTTTTTGGTTGGCAGTTTTAAAATTATCATTTCAATCTTTTTGCTTTTGCTCAGAGTTCAGAGTTTCTATTTCTTCCTGGTTTAATCTAGGAGGATTGTATATTTCCAGGAATTTATCCATCTCCTCTAGGTTTTCTAGTTTGTGTGCATAAAGGTGTTCATAGTAGCCTTGAATAATCTTTTGTATTTTGTGGTATCAGTTGTAATATCTCCTGTTTCATTTCTCATTGAGTGCATTTGGATCTTTTCTCTTTTTCATTGGCTAATCTCACTAGTGACCCATCAGTTTTTATCTTTTCAAAGAACCAGCTTTTTGTTTCATTTGTATTTTGTATTTTTTTTTTTGTTTCAATTTCCTTTAGTTTTGCTCAGATTTTTGTTATGTCTTTTCATCTGCTGGGTTTGGGTTCATTTGTTCTTTTATTTCTAGTTTCTTGAGGTGTGACCTTAGATTGTCTATTTGTCCTTTTACCAATTTTTTGATGTAGGCATTTAATTCTATGATCTTTCCTCTTAGCACACCACCTTTGCTGTATCTCAGAGGTTTTGACAGGTTGTATAACGATCATCACTTGGTTCAAATAATTTTTAAATTTCCATCTTGATTTCATTGTTGACCCAATGATCATTCAGGGGCAGGTTGTTTAATTTCCTTGTATTTGGACTGTTTTGAGGGTTTATGTTGGAGTTGATTTCCAATTCTATTCCACTGTGGTCTGAGAGACTACTTGATATAATTTCAATTTCCTTAAATTTATTGAGATTTATTTTGTAGTCCATCATATGGTCTATCGTGGAGAATGTTCCATGTGCTGATGAGTAGAGTGTATATTCTGCAGTTGTTGGGCAAGATGTTCTGTAAATATCTGTTAAGTCCATTTGTTGTAGGGTATAGTTTAAGTCCATTGTTTCTTTGTTGACTTTCTGTCTTGATGACCTGTCTATTGCTGTCAGTAGAGTATTGAAGTCCCCCACTATTATTGAGTTGCCATCTGTCTCATTTCTTAGACCTGGTAGTAATTGTTTTGTAAATTTGGGAACTCTAGTGGCAAGTGCATATATATTTAGGATTGTGATGTTTTCCTGTTGGACTAGTCCTTTTATCAGTATACAAGATTCCTCTGTCTTTTTAAGCTTTTGTTGCTTTAAAGTCCATTTTGTCTCATATAAGAATAGTTGCTCCTGCTTGCTTTTGGTGTCCATTTGCATGGAATGTCTTTTTCCACCCCTTTACCTTAACTTTATGTGAGTGCTTATGTGTTAGGTGAGTCTCTCGAAGACATCAGATACTTGGTTGGTGAATTCTAATCCATTCTGCCATTCTATATCTTTTAAGTGGAGCATTTAGGCCATTTACATTCGACGTTAGTATTGAGATTTGAGGTACTAGTCTATTCGTTGTGCTAGTTGTTGCCTGAATACCTTACTTATCTTTTTCATTGTGTTATTGTTTTAAATGTCCTGTGAAATTTATGCTTTAAGGAGATTCTAGTTTGGTGTACTTTTAGGATTTGTTTCAAGATTTAGAGATCCTTTTAGCAGTGCTTGTAGTGCTGGCTTGGTAGTGGTGAATTGTCTCAGCATTTGTTTGTTTGAAAAAGACTTTCTCTTTGCTTCATTTATGAAGCTTAGTTTTGCTGAGTGAAAGGAAGATATCTTGGGTCCCTGAAATCAATGAGCTAAAAGGAAATGTCAAGTTGGGAACCCCTTAGGGCAAACCTGCCCTGCTTTTCATTCAAAGTCACCCCTCTGCTCACTGAGATAAATGCATATCTGATTGCCTCTTTTGAGGAGGTTAAGCAGAAACTCAAAAGAATACAAACATTTGTCTCTTATCTACCCACAATTTGGAAGCCCCCTCCCCACTTTGAGTTGTCCCACCTTTCCAGACAGAACCAATGTTCACCTTACATATGTTAATTGATGTCTTGTGTCTCCCTAAAATGTATAAAACCAAACTGTGTTCTGACCGCCTTGGGCACATGTCATCAGGACCCCCTGAGGCTGTGTCATGGGTGTGCATCCTCAACCTTGGCAAAATAAACTTTCCAAATTAACTGAGACCTGTCTCAAATTTTTGAGGTTCACATTTTTGTACTCATGGAGGGATTCTGAGTGGAGAAGTCCATGACCTTTGACAATCTCCTATTGGTGCTTGGTACCAGCATGAGCTAACTTTATGGCTCAAACCAATAGAACAATTTGCTGAGGTCTGGGAGCATCCCCTCCAGAGAATCCCTGATCTCTCAAAATTTGGTCAAGATCTAATGTTTATTTTGCTGTACACCTCCTTTTTGGGGGGTTTTACTTGCTTCCAACACAGGAAGGCAAGTTTTTCCTGCTTCCATGATGACGGAAGGCAGGTAACTCCTTCTGAGAGTCTCAGCTTGCTTCCAACAGGGAAGATGAGGTTTTCTTTCCTGCTTCTAGGATGGTAAAGAGCTGTCTTCAGCCCGAGACCCATCCTTAGGTAAGTAACTGTATTGGGGTTTGTCTTGGCTAAAGTTAAAATTAACAAACAGCTGGTCTTAATTTCTCCTTACCATTAGAGCACTCAGTAATCATATAAGTTGTACAATCATTTGTTTTGCTTAACTTTTTTTTTAGTTGTTGTTGTTGTTGTTTGTTTCTATTTTTCTTTCAGTCTTTTTCCCTTTGGGTTTGACCAACTCTATCCAATTTGATCAAATCCAAAGGTAAGTTCCAAATTATGGATAATGAGGCTTCTAAGTGGCTAAATTCCCGCCAAAAAAAAAAAAAAAAAAAAAAAAAAAGTGGTATAATGGGGGTAGAAAAATGGCTAGTTTAAGGAAGAAAAGGAAAGATTTTTGATTTTGACTACTTAAGGGGCTTTATTTACATAAAAGGCCATCTTTTCGCTAGCCAGGCCAAACCTAAAGAACCGTGGCTGTGCTTCTGAAACAGCAGCCATGAATGCAACAGGACACAATTGAAGAAACTGGTTATCTTACTAAGGGTTTGACTGGAATGGTGAGCTTTCCTTTAAGGAATCAAACTTGACTTATGGAGCCAATGAAAGCCCTTTGGGAAACTGACTTCATACTTCACTGTACAGGGTTCCTGACCTGTGGTAAGTAAAGAATGTCACTTTCTGACAGGCCCAGGAGACCCAAGTTTATCTTGGAACCCCAAGAGGAGAGGATCACCCAACTCATAGGTATTTAATGGCATAAATGTATGGCTGGGCTTGGCTTTAAAAAAAGTCTTATTTGAGATTCCTTCTATGGAACAATGTTCCGTCAAAGCCCATTTAAAAGTCTATGTAAAAAATAATTATTCTTGCTGCACTGTCTACAAATAATTAGGCCAAGTACAATAAAGTGATCAGTCTTATCATGATCTGTCTTTAGTAAAAATGGGAAACTGGAGAGAGAAAAATTGTGTTTCAAAAACTGTAACACTAACTATAATCAAACACGTGTTAGATTCTAGTCTTGCCTAATGTTTTTCGACTTTTAGTACTTTTCTACCATTTGGACTGAATTCTAATTTTTCTTGGCTACAAGTCTTCAGAATAATGTCTTCAATTTTTTCCTTCTTCTTTTTCATTTTTTCCTAATTTGGAGTCACTGAAAACTAAGTTGTGCTCTTGTAAAGCCTTTTGAACTGATGCTGGACAACTTAAACTTCAGAAGAAAATAACAGCAACCTATTTACATACACGAGCTGCTTTCATACCTGCCTACTGATATATAAACTCCAGGGTAATGAGGCCTATATCAATTTTCAAGGATTGTTCTTTCGTTTGTTATTGTTTTTCTCTCTTCCTCCCCCTGTTTTTCTCTTCATAGGACATGAGACTTCACAACCTTCTAAAAATGAACTTTCCTAATAACTTGAGACCTACCTGTCTAGGAATAAACCATCCTAGCCATGAGAGATCAGATGAAACTTAGAACCAGAGACTCATTTTCTCTAAAATGCTTTCTCCAAAAGGTTTCTAAAAAGAAAAGGGGCTGGGGAATGTGAAAGAAAAATATCTTGGGACCCCAAAATCTCTAAGCTAAAGGGAAATGTCAAGCTGGGATCTCCTTAGGGCAAACCTGCCTCCCATTCTATTCAGTCACCCCTTTGTTCACTGAGATACATACATATCTGATTGCCTCCTTTGGGGAGGCTAATCAGAAACTCAAAAGAATGCAACCATTTGTCTCTTATCTTCCTACAATTTGGAAGCCCCCTACCTACTTTGAGTTGTCCCACCTTTCCAAACAGAACCAATGTTCACCTTACATATGTTGATTGATGTCTTGTGTCCCCCTAAAATATATAAAACCAAACTGTGCTCTGACCACCTTAGGCATGTGTCATCAGGACCTCCTGAGGCCGTGTCATGGCATTCATCCTCAACCTTGGCAAAATAAACTTTCTAAATTAATTGAGACCTGTCTCAAATTTTCAGGGTTCACAGCTGGATACAAAATTCTTGGCTGGTAATTGTTTTGTTTAAGGAGGCTAAAAATAGGACCCCAATCCTTTCTAGCTTATAGAGTTTCTGCTAAGAAATCTGCTGTTAACCTGATAATCTGATAGGTTTTCTTGTGTAGGTTACCTGATGTTTTTGTTTCACAGCTCTTAAGATTCTTTCCTTTGTCTTGACTTCAGATAACTGATGACTATGTGACTAGGCAATGATCTTTTTGCAATGAATTTCCCAGGTGTTCTTTGAGCTTCTTGTATTTGGATGTCTAGATCTCTAGCAAGGCCAGAGAAGTTTTCTCCTATTATTCCCTCAAATACATTTTTCAATCTTTAGATTTTTCTTCTTCCTCAGGAACACCAATTATTCTTAGGTTTGGTTGTTTAACATAATCCCACATTTCTTGGAAGCTTTGTTTATTTTTTCAAATTCTTTTTTCTTTGTCTTTGTTGTGTGATGCTAACTCGAAAGCTTTGTCTTCAAGTTCTGAAGTTCTTTCTTCTACTTGATCATTTCTATTGCTGAGATTTTTCCAGTGCCTTTTGCATTTCTCTAAGTGTGTCCTTCATTTCCAGAAGTTGTGATTGTTTTTTATTTATGCTCTCTATTTCACTGGATATTTTTCCATTCATATTGTATACCATTGATAGGGTTTGGCGCTGCGTCCCCACCCAAATCTCATCTTGAATTGTACTCCTATAATTCCCATGTGTTGTGGGAGGGACCTGGCAGGAGATGGTTGGATCGTGGAGGGCAACTTTCTCCATGCTGTTCTCATGCTAGTGAGTAAGTCTCAGGAGATCTGATGGTTTGATAAGGGGAAACCATTTCACTTGGCTCTCTCATTCTTTCTTTGCCCGCTGCCATCCATGTAAGACGTGACTTGCTCCTCCTTGCCTTCTGCCATGATTGTGAGGCTCCCCCAGTCACATGGAACTGTATGTCCAATTCAACCTCTTTCTTTTGTAAATTGCCCAGTCTTGAGTATGTCTTTATCAGCAGCATAAAAATAGACTAACACAACCATATTTTTAAAAAAATTACTTTAAGTTGGTCTTCCCCTTTCTCTAGTGCCACTTTGATTAGCTTAATAATCAACCTTCTGAATTCTTTTTCTGGCAATTCAGAGGTTTTTTTCTTGTTTTGGGTCGATTGTTGAGCTCGTGTGAGCTTTCGGGGGGTGTTAAGAACCTTGTTTTGTTATATTACCAGAATTGTTTTTCTGCTTCCTTCTCATTGGGGTAGACTATGTCAGAAAGAGCATTTGGGACTCAAGGGCTGTTCTTCAGATTCTTTGGTCCCACGGGGTGCTCCCTTGATATGGTGCTCTCCCCCTTCCCCTAGGGATGGGACTTCGTGAGAGTCAAACTGGGTGATTGTTATTTCTCTTCTGGGTGTGGCTACCCAGTGGAGCTACTGGACTCTGGAATGGTACCGGGTTAAATGTCTGCAAAAAGATCTGTGATGTGATCCGTTTTCAGGTTTCTCAGCTGTGGATACCAGCAACTGCTCTGGTGGAGGTAGCAGGAGGGTGAAGTGAACTCTGTGAGGGTCCTTGGTTGTAGTTTTGTTTAGTGCAGTGGTTTTATGTTGGTTGGCCTCCAGCCAGGAGGTGGTACTTTCAAGACTGCATCAGCTGTGGTAGTATAGGCGGATACCAGCTTGCCTTAGGGTCACCTGGATAAGTATTCAGGTTTCTCAGATGATGGGCAGGGACACAGAACTCCTAAGAGATTATATCCTTTGTCTTCAGCTCCCTGGGTGAGTAGAGGAAGACCACCAGGTGGGAGCAAGGACAGGCATATCTGAGCTCAGCCTCTCCTTGGATGTGGCTTGCTGTGGCTGCTGTGGAGGATGGGAATGTGGTTTCCAGGACAATAGAGTTATAATCCCAGGGGGATTATGGCTGCCTCTGCTGTGTCATGCAGGTCACCAAGAAAGTGGGGGAAAGCCAGCAGCCACCAGCCTCACCCAGCTCCCACACACCCAGCAAGGCAAGTCTCCCTCCGGCTGTGCCCCTACAACAGCACTGAGTTTATTTCTAGGCAGCTGGTGAGCAGGGCTACAAGCCTGCCCCACTGGGAAAGCAAGCAGGGCTTTCAGGTTTCACGCATCCCCCCCTGCCACATCCCCGCTTGCCACATCCCCGCCTGCCACATCCCTGCCTGCCACGGATTCTGTGCTATGTCTGCACTCCTGGTTCACCCCCTGCCCCGGGATTCTGCCGGGGAAGCTTCACATTTAGTTGAAATTGTTACAAAATTCAGCTGGAAGTTTCCTTCTCCCCGTGGTCATTCCCCAGTTCCACTGGCAGCTCTTCCTAAGGATCCCTGTGAGACAAAGTCAGAAATGACTTCCCTGGAAACCAAGAGTGCCCCCAGGGCTCTTCCTGCTGCTTCCTCTACCCCGATATTTTGCTCAGCTCTCTAAATCTGTTACAGCTCCAAATAAGTTCTAATCCTTCTCCTGCGATCTGGTCCTTCAGGTTCCCCAGTAAGGATTTGTTCAGGAATGGACATTCCCCTCTCACACTTCAGGCGCTCACGGTTTTTTGACTGTCTTATGGAGCCTGCAGAGGCAGTCTACTTCTTTCAAAGGGTCTGTGGATTCTCCTGGCTTTCCCGCTATGTTCCTGCAGTATTTCTTGGAGTAAAAGTTCACAACGTGAGTCTCCACATGCTGCTCTGTTTGTCCAAATGGGAGCTGCAAGTTAGTCCTGCCTCCTATCTGCCATTTTTTTTTTCATGTTCTTTGGTTTTCTTTTTAATTATCTTTAGTCTTGCGATCACCCATAATTTTAAAATTTGGGTATATCTACACTACTTTAATCCTTTTAAGTTGGCAAAACACCATTCCCAATCACAAATACACAGTTCTACAGTTTTATGTTTCTGAATGGCTGTTTAAAGACAATCCTAAGTTATAACTTAGCTTGACATAGACTGTAAACAATTCGAGAGTGAAGTTTAACTTGCTACTATTTTAAAAGCATGTGACCTTATAGATTTATGAGATGTGAGAAGTGTTGAATAATCTTTAATATTACACATAAACCATACTAAAATGCTTTTCAGTAAGTAAAAGGAACCATTTTAAATACAGGGAATTATAATTAGATTGGCATCGTTAAGGCCAAAACTCTAAACATTGCTACCTTATTTATCTTCAACCCTTGCCTTTAAGAGGCAAATGAACACAAAATACAGGTGAATCTTGCTGGGTTCTGAGACAGTGAAGGAATTTCCCCAGTATTTAAATATATTCACATGACCAGCTATAGAAATCTAAATATAAAACCAATCTCCAGTAAGTTTTAAGATGGCACTCACTATCTTTGTGAAAAGTTGAACATTACTAACAAAGTCTAATCATATCTTTAGAAGGGGTAAAGTGATAGCATTTACTGAATTGGAATTACTATTAAAATTCAAAAACTGAACATATTCGTTTAACCACAAGCCAATCTTAGTTTTAAATCAGGACTGCCCAACAAAATATTCTGTCAGTCATTCATGATCTGAATTCTGGTGTATGAGATCTATTAAAGTATGGTACACATAAAAAAGTCATGAGGCATTTGTTTTATAATAAAGAAGGCAGTGGCCAATTATTACTCATTAGTAGCTTTTTTGAGATAAGCTATCAAGTCTGCCCTTTCTTCCTTCTTCTTAATGCCAACAAAGATCATTTTTGTTCCAGGGATGTACTTCTTGGGATTCTCCAAATACTCCATCAGTGTATCCTCTCCCCAGGTGATGCCTTTGTTCTTATTGGTGGCTGTGTAAGAGTATCCAGGGGCCTGACCTGTCTTCCGCTCGAAGAGACCATGGAGATTTGGCCCAGTCTTGTGCTTGCCTCCCTTTTCAACAGTGTGGCACTAGGAACACTTCATAATAAAAATCTTCTTGCCTTTCTCAACATCACCCATATTTAATTCTCTTTTCAGTCACTGGCACAACGAAGATTCCCGCTCCAAAGCAGGACGTCCCCACTCTCTCCCATGTATTTTTTAAAATGACTTGAAGTTTATTCTCTTGACTTTGAAATGCACAACACCCTCTCATTAGCTGCATCCTGAACTGGGCAGCAGATGTCAAGGAAACCCACACACCTGCCCGAAACTTTGCACCCCTCATAGTCCGCACACCACCCTAACCACCTCCTGCCCTCCCCCGGATCCTGTTGTTCCAGCTCCCCCATGCACAGGTGGTGCGGTGTCAGTCTCTCTGGACCTGGCTGGTCTTGCTGATTCTCCTGTTCCAACTTCTGATCTCCACAGGCCAATGCTTCATGTTCCTGGGCCCTGATGTCCAGAGGAAGCCCATCCAAACACCCTGTGAGCCCACTCGCTGGTGAGGCAGCCTTCTGTGCTCTGGCGCCTTCCTAAAGCACAGGGAGGTCTGCGTTCTGGAAATGTTCAAGATCGTGTCAATCACAGCAATGATACAGACAGCAGATGAGGCTCCCAGGGGGCTGGCAGGGTTCAGATCAGATGACTGAAGAAACAGAGAAGCCTGCATCCATTCTGACGGAACAGTGAGACTCTGTACTGGAAGGAGTGGTTCGATCAGCACCTGTGTCTATCCAGGGCTGTGCTTGGGATGCCACCTGCAAACCATCGGGTCCTGACACCCACAGGGAAGGCTGCATCCCCAGCCGAGAGGGGACGTGTTCTTCTGAGCTGAGCCCTCCCTCCCATGTGAGGACTGCTTTCTCTGAGATCTTTAGTTTTCTGCACCAGGGATCTGTGTGCTGTGTGTAAAATCTGCCTCAGCACAGCCCATCCTCCCTGCACCTCCTACCCCGCCAGCTGACTAGGGTCGCCTGCCCCTCCTTGCCTTGAACCAGAATTATTTCTCTGGTTCCTTCCATTGGGGTAGACTATGTCAGAGGGAAGACCTGGGGCTCAAGGGCTGCTGTTCAGATTCTTTTGTCCCATGGGGTGCTCCATTGACATGGTGTCCCCCACTTCAAACACTGCAGACGGCTGTGAAAGGGAAGAGAGGAGAGACCAAAAGTCCTGCTTCTCTCCCTGCACTCAGGGTGTCCTGGGGGCTCTCCTGTGGGTTCAGAGAGGAGCCCTGGAGCAGACTCTGGGAGCTCCCGTGGGGATGCCGGGGGCCGACCCTCTCAAGGAGCTGCCGTCATCTTCCCTCAGGTTTGGTGATTACCAGATGTAATCAGATGGAATCGCTCTGACAGAGCGGATCCTTGTTTTCAGTGCTCGTGGGCAGCCTGTGTCCACCTGTGTCAGATGGGAGGGGCGGAGGGGGTACAAGGGACTGTGTCTGCTGCCCTACCATGGTCCAGACAAGCCACACAGTGGGCTGAGGCGGAAACTGCCGAATTCATGAAACTTTCAAAATCCAGTCTCACTCCCTTGGCTCCAGTTCATGAATACAAACCATGCATCCAACCAAGGACCATTATCCAAATCTACAAGAAACTCAAACAACTCAATGGCAAAAAACAAGTAATCAGATTTAAAAATGGGCAAATGATCTGAATAAACATTTCTCAAAAGAAGACATACAAATGGCCAACAGGTGTATGAAAAAATGCTCGACACTAATCATCAGGGAATCGCAAATCAAAATCACAATGCGATACCAACACAGCCCCCGCCAGTAGGATGGCTGTTATCACAAAGACAAAAAGTAACACATGCTGGTGAGGACGTGGAGAAAAGAGAACTCCTAGACAATGCTGGTGGGAATGTAGATTAGCACAGCCTCTATGGAGAACAATGTGGAAATTTTTCAAAAAACTATAAATAGAGTCACAATATGATCCAGCAATCCCACTGCTGGGATGTATCCAAAAAAAAAAAAAAAAAAAAAATGGAAATCAGTACATTAAGGAGATACCTTATCCCCATGTTTATTTCAGCATGATTCACAGTAGCCAAGATATGGAATCAACCCAGGTGTCCATCCACAGACTATTGGATAAAGAAAATGTGGTACAGATACAAATTAGAATACTACTCAGCCATGAAAAACGTTCAAATCCTGTCATTCATGGCAGCGTACATGGAACTGGGGGACATTATGTTAAATGAAATATGCCAAGAACAGAAAGAAAAATATTGGATGTTCTCATTCATATGTGGAAGCTAAAAGAAATTTGATCTCATGGAAGCAGAGTAGAATGGTGGCTACCAGGCCTGGGAAGGATGGGGGAGAGTGAGAGGGTGGTTAACTGATACAAAATCACAGCTAGACAGGAGGAATTATTTTTAGTGTCCATAGCACTGCAGGGGTCTACAGTTAACAATATTTTCAAGCAGCTAGAAGAAAGGATTTTCAATGTTCTCAACATGAGGCACTCATCAATGCTTGAGGTGGTGGGTATGCTAATTACCCTGATTTCATCACAGTACACTCTAAGTGTCAGCACATCACAATTACTGTGTGCCATTTAAATGAAAAGAGCCACCGTGCTGGACACTAGGGGAAGAGTGATGTCCCAGTGTGAGATGGGAATGAAGGACAGAGTTAAGAAAACAGAACGGGCCACTCTAAACAGTTCCGAGGCCAGGGCACTTTCCACACCAGCAAAGAGCGGGGAAGGGAGGTGACAATGGGCAGGGCCCCAGACTACACTCCTGGGAGGGGTGGACGCCAAGACTGGCCTGCTCTTCCTGATCACTGAGCTGCAGCCTCCAGTGTCCTTCCTGAGGGGAAGAGAGGGAGAGAGGGGCCTCTCAGATTCAGATGGGGAGGATTTGGAGCAGGCAGCTAGGTACTGCAGGCCAAATACAGACGCAGCTCAGCCCCCTGCCTGCCTTACTCCCCATCTGCAGCGTCCCTGCTGGTCCTTAGCAGCCTTCAGTCTCTGCTTAATCTGATTCCTCCTCCTGTCTCTCCCTCCATCCTCCTCTCTCTTCTCTCCTCCGCTGCCTGCTCTCTTCTTTAGCTTTGGGGGATGTTTTTAAAACTCACCCTGATCCTTATATTGAAGCCCAGGGACTTTTAGTCCTGGCTGCTCATTGGAATCCCCCAGAAAGTTCTATGACCTCCTAAATCCAGATCCCACTTTCAGAAACTGATTTAATTGATCTGATCCCAGCTAAGAGCCTGATGCAGGTGCTTTTTGTTTTGATTCACCAGTGACCCTAATTTGAAGCTGATGTTACGAATTCCTGATGGAGTGAGACATTTGGGGTCTGTCCTTGGGACCGTAGGTGAGTCTGCCTCAAACGTGCATTAGCTGTTCCTGTATAGGAGGGTTCTGCAGAAGGCCTCACAGTGTCTCACTGCCTGGAGCGCTAGAACTCGGCCCAGTTCCCAGCTAAGAAGTAGGAGCTCCATGTACCTCCTTTCCTGCCTGGGCCTCTGTGGGGGACTCCTCTGATCCCCCTGGTAGCCGGCCTTGATTTACCTTGGATTCTCTGTGGGTGGCTCTGCCTCCTCCCTGTCTGTGTCTTTGGGCGGTGTGACTTCCAGGACTATGTGACCTCCTGGGTCTTGCTACCCCATGGACATTTCCTTGGACACCTCAGCCTCAAGGAAGGGCTGTGCCTCACCAGGCTCCCGCTGTTACCCTGTTCCTCTCTGCTCTCATGTTCTACACAAGCCAATCCCACATCTGGGATGCCAGGCGGGGATGTGAGTAGATGGCAGGTACAGCGGGCAGCGGACCAGCAGATCTGGGTTCCAACATGAAAACAACTCACTTTTAACATAATCTTTTCTTAAAGGCCCCAAACACATCTGCAGGCCAGTTAAGGGTTGCTGGCCACAAGTATGCAACTTGCCTTAGCCCTTCCCTTCCTCAGTCTTGTGAGTTCAACCCATTTGTCCAGCACCGACTGTAAACCAGCCATGTTGTGGGCTCTTGGGGTAAAGGTGGGACTCAGCAAAGGCTCTGCTCTCCTGGACCCTACAGACAACAAACAAAAAGCAACAGGAACGGATGCCAACGCTGTGCACAGGGAGGGGACCTGATGGGGGTGAGGGTGGGGCTTAAGGGAAGGCACCTCTGAGCTGTCTTTGGGTTGAAATTGAAATTAGAGGAGGGAGGAAATGGGAGAATAAAAAGTGCAAAGGCCCTGGGGCCACCTTAGCAGCCCTTGGAGAACAGCGGCCAGGCCCTGGCCAAGGAGCCCTGAGCCCAGGTGGGGTCTCAGCCTTCAGGGTGGCAAAGAGACCTGGGGGCTACCCCTGCAGACCACGCATGCCTGGGAAAACTTCTGGGGTTTATTTCTGGGGCAAGCTGAAGCCAGCGAAGGGTCTGGGTGGAGGAACAACCCCCTGACTGTGTTTTAAAGGCTCACAGCCAAAGAACACTGGGACAGAGCAGCCTGGTGGTCAAGGCCGGGCCGAGGTGGCTTGGGCTGGGACAGCTGCACGGGGGAAAGGATGGCACAGGGGGCACTTGGAAGCAGCCACGTGGGGGATGAGGAGAACCAAGGGACTGAGGATGACTCCGTGTCCTGGCCTGAAAAATTGGGTAGACAGACTGTGAGGCCATTTGCTTGCCAGAGGGCGCAGTAGGGTGTGGAGAGGAGGGCATTGGCTGCTTTCAGCTGAGTGTCTTCTCATGTCCCATGCAGGTGCAGGAAGCACAGGGGAGGGGCCAGGGCCAGGCAAGGGCTGGTGAGTGAGCCTCAGCTGCAGGACTGGACAGAGTCACCTGGGGGAGAGGTGGGGGATGAGGGTGCCTGGAAGCCAATAGGAGACACTGTTCCAGAGGTGAACGCTCCATCACCATTGAGGCCAGCAGAGAAGTGAGCATGGGGGTCCTGGCATGCTGACCTGGACTTCCTAACTGTGGGGTACTGCCCACAGGGCCAGAGGGAAACATTTAGGGGCCCTAACCACACACAGGACCTTACGACACTCTCCCACATGTAACTCTAATATTTATATCTATATTTTGCAACAAGACAAATTTTAAACTATGGTTTAAAAAATCCCCCTGAATTTGCTGATTGCAAACTTCTTGGCAAGTCTGTCCAGACTGAACTTTTCTGCATCTTCCTCTGCTGCTGCTGTTTTGCCCGCTTTTCAAGTGCTTAGGACACGTACCCAGCCATTAATCAGATTAGAGTGGCTGCTTCTAAATTAGTCCCTTGGCCACGACCACCTCTCTCTGTAATAGAATTGTCTCAAGTGCCTTAGATGGCATCCTTAGCCCAGAGCATTAAGTCTTGGTGGCATCACAGGCCTTGGCCACCCACCTAGGGCACAGCTCCCTTGACTGATCCTTCTCCACCCCCTAGGCACCTGGACTCAGGCCATAGAGGGCCACTCACCATCACCTGGCTACTCCTGCATTCTCCATGTCTCTGCTCCAGTGTCTGGGTGTCTGGGCAGACTTCCTGGTTCATAGATGGAGCCTTCTTGCTGTGTCCTCATGGGGCGGAAGGGACAAGGCAGCTCGCTAGGGCCTCTTTTGTAGGGGCACTAATCTCACCATGAGGCCCCACCCTCGCAACCTCATCACCTCCCAAGGACCCCACCTCCTAACACCCTTACCTTGTGGGTAAGGTTTCAGCCTAGAAATTTGGGATGCTTGAACATTTTGCCTGGAGCATTAACCACGTATCTTCCCTGTGTTTGCCAAGGATGTGTCCTGAGACTTTAATCAGCCCTAAAATTCTCCCTCCCTCTAGAGAGTGACCTGAGCAGTGCATCCGGCAGCAGCCCAGCCCTCAGCTGTTCATCCTCCAGCAGCGCAGCCCTGCCCACCCTCGGGAGGAGGAGGGGCCCGGCGCTGTCACCTGCGGCCTTCTCTGTGCCACAGCCGAGCTCTGCATCCCTGCAATGCTCCACAGCTGCACGGCTGCTCAGTCACTTTGCACAGTGGCTCCTAAACCCCATTTGCAATTGTCCCTCTGAGACCCTCACAGCAGCTGGGGCCCCCTCTTCAGGCCATGGGTCCCTTCTTCAAGATCAAAACGAGAACAAGTCGTCTCTTCCTTTTTTCCCTCCAAGCCTGGGGAGGCAGCAGCTTTGTCTCTGGTCCCCAGTTAAGGACCTTCTACCTACGGATTCCCTACATCAGTTCCTCATGGGAATTCTCCGTTCCGGTGGCTTCCGTGGCTTCTTTCTCTTCCCAGACCCTGACAGATGACCACGCGTGTCTTGCTGAAGCCACAGGTAGATGAAGACTTTGGCAGAAACGGCCGCTGTTCTTCTTGCTTCCCAAAGGGCAGAGATACCTCGAGTCACAGGAGGATGAGGAAGCCTCTTCTCTCACCCCGACTGCATCTGCCGGGAGCTGGTGACTGAGGGAGGCTGGTTTGCTCTAACCCCTCAACACTGATGAGTGGAAAGGGCCAAGGAACCAACCCCCTCAAACTGCCTGGTTGCCAAGAGGTCTCCCAGGCAGGGGACAGGTTCAGTCCTGCCAGCAGCTGCGCGGGCGCGGGGTCGCTGGAGAGGTCTCCATGCAGCAGTATCTCCACGCCACGGCAGGGGGCGCTGTTCCCGCGCGAGAGGACGCTCCTGGTGCCCAGAGCCTTTGCTCCCGGGACGGGGGCTGCTTCGGAGCACAATTTGCTCCTTTGAAAAGGGATTTAGAACAGGAATTCCCTCAGACTTGTTAACAGTAGAAGCCGTGTGAGCGGAAGAGCATCTTCAGGGAAAACGTGTGAGAAATGGGGGAGAGGAAACCTGACTCCAAATAAACCAAGAACAGGGCAGAAGTTAAGGAGCTCACAAAAACGGTGAGAGGGGAGCGAGTTGCCAGTTCATACAAATAAAGAGATCAGCAGAGTCCGCCGCCGTCTGGTTGTGAAGAAGTCTAAAAACCGACCTGTGGATTCGGAAATTCGGGGCCCTCGTGGAGCCACTCCTTTCAGTAGAACAGTCAGTGCAGAAACCAGATTTATACACACAGGTATATACATGGATAAACACATCTATACACACTCTAGTTTTCTATTTATGTTTTAAAATTTAACTTTTTATTTCGATATTTAAAGAGTACACACAAATGTAGAAAGGACTGTATAATGAACTCCCACGTACCATGTACCACCTGATGAATAATTAGGTGGCTCATGACTAATAACTATTGACTCGTTACTCAACTTGTTTCATTAGTTTCTGCCTCTCCCCATTCTCTATCTCTCTTTCTGTTTGGATTAGAGTATTTTCGGGCCATCCCAAAATATATAATTGTATGTAACTGCTGTGTCTCCAATGGATAAGGGCGTTTTAAGAGCAGCAGAGGGAGAGAGTTGGGACAGTACCCAGAGCCACAGGGAGAGCTGTGTCCTGGAGCAGCACCTCTGGCTGCTCAGCTAGTTTAGAAGCATGATCAAATATGTGACATGAGAAGCAACATTTACCTTTCTACAACATGGCTTCAAGGATAGATTGGTTTAACCAAGCCTCCTCTACTTTTCCAAATGATAAGAGACGCACACTGATAGGAAATGAGACAGGAAATGGTGCCCCCAGCTAACGTGTGGGTTGGGTGAGATGCTTCATTTAACTTGCTCAACATGGTGCCTTCTCAGGATGTGACAGGACTTCATGTTGGGGTTTAAGAACATGGACTTCTTGGGTCTGTTGGTTGTATGTTCTTGGGAAAGTTACTTATGCCTCAATTTCACCTGCAAATTGGGGTTAATAATGCTTAAGCTCGCAAGGTTCTTCCAAGGATAACACAAGAGGGTGCATGTAAAGAGGTGGGTGCAGCACCTGCCGTGTAAGAACTGCCCAGCCTACATCAGCTGTGATGATGATGGGTGAAGACACCCCCTTGTGAACTGCTGTGTTCTGTAAGGCCCCCCAGAAGCACCTTGTACGTAATTATCACACAGAAGGCCTTTTCCTCCACTTTCACCCTACGCAGAAATAATATATAAGGCCCAGACTTAAAATGTAGGCTGTCATTTTTTCTCCTACTTGAAAATAATAAAGAGAAACATTTCTTCTTTCTTTTTATTTCTAGTGGACCTATATATGTGTAAGAATGGTTTATTACTCTCAATCTTCTAAGTTAATTTCAGGGGAAAATAGTAATTCCTTCAAGACTCTAGAGTTTCTTTTAGCCAATTAGACATCGCGATGACCCATCTAAGAGAGTATGAATAGGCTGCTTATGAAATTTATTCTGCCACCCAAAGATGATAAACTTAAAGAAGTCCCTTACCCAGACACAGCATAATAAAACCGCTGAAAACCAAACAGGAAGAAATCTTAAAATCAGCCAGAGGAATCAGCAGGGAGCAAAAGTCCAAAGGAGTGTGGACTCACCTTCAGGAGGAGCCCTGGAGGCCTCAAAGCAGCAGAGCAGGCCCAGAGCATGGAGGAAAAGAGCTATGCACCTTGAACTTTCTATCCAGCCAAAGTGTCTTTCGGCAATGAATGTGAAATACAGACAATCTCAGATGAAGACAAACTAAGAATTTATTTCCAATTTACCTGTGATAAAAGAAGAGCCTCAGGAAACTTCAAGCAGAGAGAAACAGTAACAGGATAATCTGGAACTTCAGGAATGAAGGGAAAGTGACAGAAATGATAAAGATCTGGGTGAATAAAACAGGCCTTTTTCTCGATGCGTATTACGAATGAAGGCAGCATCCATAACACTGTGGTGTTTTCAGCCAACGTAGACACTCCACACAGAGGGGAGGGCACGGGGACCGCTGTGGAAGTGGCTTCTGTGTTCCACATGAAACAGCAAAATATTATCCTCAGTAGACTGTGAAAAATTAAACCTGTAAATTTTAATTCGTACGTGAACCACACACCCACACAGCTGTGCAAAGAGATATAAACCAGACCCCAATAGTCCCTTAACATGGAATATTAAAACTATTCTAAGAATCCAAATGGAAATATAAAAGGGGAAATGAATGAAAAAAATGTAAGGCACAAACAGAAAACAAATCATGAAATGACAGACTTAAATCCAAACACTCCAGTAATTAAATTAAATATAAATGGCTTAAGCATATCAATCAAAAACCAGATGATCAGACTGGATATTTTAAAAAGACCAAACTACACTGCCTCCAGGAAGCCTACTTTAAATATAATGATGTAGGGGAATGAAAAGATGCACCACATAAACATTAATGATAATAAAAAAGCTTCGGTGGGTGCAGAGACAAGATAGACATTAGAGCCAGGAAGACTGTGGTTGGTGAAGAAGGACACTGCATGATGGTGAGAGGTCAGGTCCACAAGCAGACGCTGCCATCCTGAGTGTGCACCTGACAGAAGAACTTCAAAATACACGAAGCAGAAACTGGTGGCGCCGAGAGGAGAAATGATAGATTAATAACTGTAGTTGGTAGTTGAAGTCTTCAACACTCCTTTATCAGTAGTGGTTAGAACTAATAGAACAGAAAATCTTCTAGAAGGAGGATAAAGAACTGAACTGCATCACCAACCACCTGGACTCACTTGACATGTGCAGAAGACACTACCGAGCAATAGCAGCACACACGTTCTTCTCAGGGGCACGTGAAATGTTCACCAGGGTAAATCATAACATGGGTCATTGAAAGCTCTAACAATTTTATAAGATGTGAAATCACGCAAAACATGCTTTTGACCACAATAAAACTAAACGAGAAATTAATAACAAAAAGGTATTGGGGAAACCTCCAGCTACTTGAAGGCTAAATGACAGACTTAGATAATCCATAGGTCAACTGGACATTTCAAGGAAATTAGAAAAAAATTTGGACTGTATGAAAATTGGAAACAGGAAACAATGAAGAAAGAAAATCAATGAATTCAAAACAGTTCTTAAAAATAGCAACAAAACTGGTAAATGACAGAGAGAAAAAAGAGAAAACAAATGGTCAACATCAAGACTGAAAGAAATGATAGCATTATAGACACAACCAACATAAAAATGACAGTAAAGGACCACTATGAACAACTCTTTGCACCTAAATTTGACAAGTTAAATTAAATGGCCAAGTTCCTTAAAAGCCACACACTATTAAAACACACCTAACGAGAAATAGATAAACTAAGTAGTCCCGTATCTCTTCAAGAAATTGATTTTTCAGTTAAAAATCTTCCAAAAATAAAACTCCAGGTCCAGATGATTTCACTGGAAAATTCTACTAAACATTCAAAGAAGAAATACCAGAGACTGTATACAGTCTTTCAGAAAATAGAAGAGGAAGGAACACTAACTTATTTTATGAAACCAGACTAATCTTGATCCCCAAACCAGAGAAAAAAGAGAAACTACAGACCAGCAGCCCTCATCATCATCCATTCTCAACAAAATGTCAGTCAATCAAATCGAACACTATATTAAATAAATAATCCATCACAATGAAATGGGCTTATCCCAGGAACGCAAGGCTGGTTCTACTTTTGACAGTCAATCAATGCAATTCACTATATTAACAGACTAAACAAAAACTATGTGATTTTGTCCACTGATGAAGAAAAAGCATATGACAAAATTCAGCATCTAATCATGATAAAAACTCTCAGCACACTAGGAGGAGAAGGGAATTTCCTTAACCCGATAAGGGGCGTTTATTAAAAAAAAAAAAAAAATCACTACAGCTGATACCATGATGGCGACAGAGAAGGGTTTTCTCCTAAGATTTGGAACAGGTCAAGGTTGTCCATTCTCACCACTCTTATTCAGCATCACACTGCAAACCCCAGCCAGCAAATGGAGCAAGAAAAGGAAATTAAAAGGCATGCAGTTGAGAGAAAAAAAACTGTCCCTGTTCATAGATGATGTGCTTATTTATGTAGAAAATTCCAAGCAATGTACAAAAAAGGCTGTTGGAACTAATAAGTATGCTTAGCAAGGTTTCTGGATAGAATGTCAACATTCAAAATTAATCATATTTCTGTATACTGGCAATGAACAACTAGAAACTTAAACACATACACACATATGTACACACACACAGACACACACACACACACACCATTTATGATAGGGACAAAAAATGGTTAGGTATAAACCCAACAAAACATAGGCTTTATAAGTCAAAAACTACAAAACACTGATGGAAGAAATCAAAGAATATCTAAATAAATTGAGAGACACATTGTAAACTGGAAGACAGAATTTAGTTATTTGTCAATATTATCCGCATCGATCTCTATATGTAACGCAATTTCAATACAAATTCCAACAGGATTTAAAGAATAGATATAGGCAAGCTCATTCTGCTATTTACATGAAAGGCAAAGAAACTAAAATAGCTAAAATAATTTTGAAAAAGAAAAAAAAGTTGGAGGACTCACACTGCCTGCCATTAATACTTAACATAAGGCTACATTAATCAAGACAGTGATATTGACAGAGGGACAGAAACATGTATCAGATGAACAGAATAGAGAACCCAGAAATCTACATACACAAATATTGTCAAGTGGCCTTTGAAAAGGGTGGAAAGGCAATTTGATGGGGAAAGGATAGACTTTTCCACAAACGGTGTGAAAAACTGGGCATCCATATGCCAGTACAAGCAAACCAACCATCTTGCTCTAAACCTCAAACCTTCTACAAAAGTTAACTGAAATTGAACTACAGAGCTAAATGCAAAACATAAAACTAAAATTTTAGGAGACTTTATAGGAGAAACCTTTGTTGTCTGGGGTTAAGCAAAGGATTATCAGATTCAGCACCAAATTCATGATCCAGAAGAGGAAAAATTGATACATTTAATTGTATTAAAATTAAAAGCCATTGCTCATGAAAGACATATTTAAGAGAAGGCTGGAAGAAGCCAGTTGCCAATCATGATATCTGACAGTACAAAAAGAGCTCTCAAAACTCAACAACAAGAAAATAAACAACCCAACTTAGAAAATGAGCAGAACGTTGGAAGAAACACTTCCCCATAGAAATTGTAAGGACATCACATGAAAAAATGAAAAAATTGGGAAGAACATCTGTTATTTGAGCTGAAAACATGTCCCGATTTATTAGTAGTCATATATTAGCCTAAGAAATGTTTGTCCTCATTGTAGACTGTCGTAATTTTTCCCACAATAAATCTTTATGATGCACCTACTGTGTGCAAAGCAGACTTCTTGGGCCAATCCCACAGAGAAATCTGGTCATTCTCGTCAGCCGCTGGCATTATTTTCCTCTGCAGTTTTGGACGCTTTCACCTTAAAATCCTCTTAGGGTGTGTAGTGGGAAGAATAACGGCCCCCAGAATGTTTGTTTTAATCCCTAGATCCTGGGAATGTGTCTCGCACATGGCAAAGAGAGATTCAGGCAGTGGGAATTAATGTAGCCAAGCGCCAGCCCTGAAGTAGGGAGCTGATCCTGGTTGTCAGGGTGGCCGCTGTGATCCCAGGGCCCTTCACCTTGGGAGACACCCACATCAGAAGGGCTGTACTGACCACTGCTGATCTGAAGAGGGAGGACAGGCCATAAGCACAGAACACAATGGCTCCTAGAAGCTGGAAAACAGGAGTCACCCCTAAAGCTTCCAGAAGGAGACAGCCCTGCCGGCACCTTGATTTCAGCCCCTGAGATCATTTCTGACTTCTGGCCCACAGAAGGCTAGGACAGGCCTGAGTCTGTCACCTGCCACAGCAGCCATCAGCGGCTGACATAGGTGTCCCGTGCTCTGCCCACTGGCTCTGGGGTCCCTTGGGTGCTGATGAGAAGTGCAGCTTCCTGGACCTCGCCTGTAGGGGCTGAGGGACCCCAGAGCCTGCCCTGGCCACCTCCCAGCCTGCCCACGTGGCTGGGGCACTGCCCCAAACACCCTTGGTTCCAGTCCCCTGCAGGGCTTTCCAGGCAGCAGGCTCCCAGGGAGCAGAAACCAAGGAGCAGGGGCAGTCCCTATTTCTTCTGTCCTAATTAGAAGTCCAGCCTTCTTCTGGGGCCTGGTGCTACGGCCGCAGTCATCTTGACTTCTCATCAGCTTGTGTACTTGAATGAGATTTGTGCAGCATCAGCCAGTTAGAGGGCCGTGGATGGAACGCGGGGGAAGACTCTCCACTGCCTCCTGACAGCTTCATCCTGGGAGGGTCTGTCGTGACCGCTCTCGGGTGACTGTCATGCTCATCACGTTAAAAACGATCTCCGTCCCCCTCTGTCACCCTCTGCACCCCCGACTGCAGGACACGAGGTGGGGGCACAGCACGGCTGACAGATGGTGACGCTTGGCTGCGGTGCCGACAGCCCAGCCGGGACCTCGTGTGGGAGGACCAATTACCACCGCATCCCCTCAGGGAAGAGCCTCTCAGCTGCATGTGGGGGCCCATGAGAAATGAATTGGAAGGAAAAGATTGTACTCTGAAGGCCATATTCCAAGGATTCGTGTCAGCAGGTTGTAATTAGTTAATTAAATGCCCGGCTGGCGGGATGGCCCCACGCGGCTGCTCCCGAAGCAACGGCAGAAACGCCCTGCAACCTGAGTGCGGGGCCGCAGCCCGCACCTCCCACCACATGAGCCCCTCTTCCCGGGAAGGTCACTGGGAGATTTGCGAAGAGTCTTTGGGGGTGTTCCGTGTCTACAGTCACTGAAATGAAAAGGAGATGGAGACACCCGTGATCCCAGAGCTCGGGGCGGAGCAGGCAGGGATGAAGAGGATGAAACGATGGATGCCCGAGCGCAGACTGAGGGAGAGGGCGAGGGAGGCCAAGGAGAGGGCGGGAAGCTTCCCAGATGTTAAGGCGCCCGGACTTCGTTTTCAAAGTAGCTTTGAGAGAGAGGCCGTTGCACTGGCTGTTTGGTGCGTGTAATAACGATGCGTCCAGCGCTCCGGACAATGCATGAGTTGATGCTGAACACACGCTAGGCCCAATGACACGAGCCGAAACCCAAACCCCGCCCCGGGCCGTGCAGCTGCCCTGAGCCCAAGCCTCCCGGAGTCCCAGAGCCCGCCTGTGGGTGATGCGCTTACACCTTGGGTCTCCCTGACTCATAAAGGCGCTTGGGAAAGGACTCGCGTGTGGACGCCCCTGTCTCCCTCACACCCCTGCTGCCCCCATCGAATCCGGCCCACTTAGGTGTACCCTGAGGCCTACGGCAGTTCCAAGTGCTGCCCCTCACGCCTCCGTCCAGCCACGGAATTCCCAGCGGAGACAGCAGTCACGGAGCAACGGTCTCCACACCACCTGCGCTCCTCATCTCAGTGACTTAGAAATTAATTCGGGGCAGTGCCCCAGCCACGCGGGCAGGCCAGAAAGTGGCCAGCATGGGCTCTGGGGTACCTTGGCCCTTGCACAGTGAGGTCCAGGAAGCTGTGCTTTTCATCAGCACACAAGGGACCCCAGAGCAGGCGGGCAGAGGACCACACTGAAAACCCTCCCAGGAGCACCAGATGCCTGTGCTGGCTGCTGTGGCAAGTGACACAGACTTAGCAACAAGTGACACGGATGCGCCAGCCACAAGGATCTTTGAAATATGCGGATCAACTCACGCTACTCTCCTGCCCCAAACCATCAGCAAGTTCTAGATAGAAGCTGCCCTCTTAGGTGGAACCGGATCGGTTGACAGCCCCGGCCGTATTATCGGATATCGTAAAGTGCTTAATCCGTCGTGTACGTCGGTGCCCGCCGCCATGATACGGACCATCCGCCGCCGCGCCCGCTTTCACGCCGATTAACCCGCCATAATGCGCCACGCCAGCTTTCGTCGCCACTCGCATAAGTGCCCGCACGCCGCGCCATGCCGCCATACTTGCCGCGCCATTAGCCCGCCATATGGTGGCCGAAAATCGTGCCATTAAAATTCGCATAAATTAGCCCATCCGTGGTGTACATCGATGTTAGCAATTAATTCTCGTACATCGGTGTAGGTGTTAATTACGCCACTTCATTATACGCCATAACATCCAGTCTGTTGCGTCGCGCAAATTGTATCCGTGGTGTGGCATCCCGTCATTGCATGGTGCGCCACGCCCATCGCCCCATCCATGCCACTCCACACCACGCCCACACACGCCCACTCCATGCCATGCCCTCTCCATACCACAGCCACTTCACTCTTTTTGCAGGTCCTCTGGTGTCCCAGGACAATGCCCACCTCAGGGCCTGGCACCACAGCTCTCCTGCTGATCTTCACCTGCTGATCCTGTTTACTAAAGAATATGGCACTCCTCTCCTGTATTCTCCAATTGTTAGTTTCTCCGTTGATTCTCTAGGGTTTTCCAGAACAATCATGATGACATCTGTAAATCAACATCATCATCTTTTTATTATCAGATAATATTATTTTATTAGTAAAATAAATGCTGAACAGCAGAGAGCTGCCGGGCACATGTCACATGCATCAGCTGTCAAGGGTGAGGACGCTGTGTCCCACCCCGGCCCCTCTTTGCTGAGCACTGGTGACCTTCATGCAGAGAGTACACTATTGGAACTAGTTCTCTTTCTGTGGCCAATGAAGAACCTGAAGAAGCAAAATCAGAACTTAGCAATGAACTTCCTCACTGGGAAGACCTAGTCCCTGGGAAGGCGATTCCTCTTATGACAAAGAAAACACCCAGGTGGCTTGAGCGGAAGGAGAAAGGCCACATTCTCCAGGGACCCAGGGAGTTCCAGAGAGGATGGCTGGGTCATGTGGGCCCCAGGCCTGGCTGGACCCTAGATCAGAATTTACTGCAGTCCTCCTCTGGCAGGGCCATCTTTATCTCATGTATTCCGTAATCTTCTGGAAATTTGGAAAAAAGATGTTCCTCAGGGAGTGCTGATGAAAAATGTGAACCCAAAATACCTGAGGCAGGTCTCAGTTAATTTAGAAAGTTTATTTTGCCAAGGTTGAGGACACGCCATGACACAGCCTCAGGACATCTGGTGATGGTGGCCGGGGCCCAGCTTGGTTTTATACATTGTAGGGAGACATGAGACATCAATCATTATATGTATGATGTACATTGGTTCTGTCCGGAAAGATGGTACAAGTCAAAGCAGGGAGGGGGCTTCCTAGTTATAGGTAGATAAGAGACAAATGGCTTCATTCTTTTGAGTTTCTGATTAGCCTTTCACTAAATGCGCAATTTACAGGAATAGTTACGTGTGCCTTATTCTGGCTGAGTGACACGACAGGGCAGAGGAAGTGATCCGAGCTGCATTTGTCTCATGTGAGCAGAGGGATGACTGAGTTCTGTCTGTCCTTCATCCACGAGGAATTTCCTTGTTGGTAAACTGTGAGGGTGGTCCGTAGCTTGTTAAAAATCTTCTTAGCCATCTTGTTTAGGAATAGAATGGGAGGCAGTTTTGCCCAACACACTTCCCACCCTGACTTCCCTTAGGTTTAGTGATTTTGGGATCCTGAGATTTATTTTCCTTTCACAAGAGACTGCAGGTGTTACTGCAGTGTCTAAAATACACTATTGTATATTTTGAGTGGACTCAATCCATCAGTTGACTTTACTAGGTCTTCAAAAGTGAGTAGCAGTTTGTCACTGATGGCAGCCCTTCTGGCCCCTGGGGAGAACTGAGTCTTTTAGGACAAGACTTTTGTCCCACACCCCTTGGCTGTCTTCCTAAGCCAGTACTTTTTTGGAGCCACAGCAGTCAGTCTCAGAAAACCAAGACAGTTCCCACCCTATTTATTTTATTTTACTAGAGATTAATCTGACCAATGGGAAGCAATTGTCAGCTGATACTCAATAGATGTTCATTTATTTAATTGTACCGAATAAAACCTGAGGTTGACTCTTCTAAACTCTGGAAGATGAGATACACATTTCTGGGGAAGAGAGCTCTGCTTCTCCTTCCTTCCAGCTGCTTCCCACTTTCATGGTCTGCTCTGGTCTGGTGAGTCCCTGTGTTCCTTCCCCATTAGACCTGGACACCTTCCCAGCGGCCCCTTGAATTCACCACTTCTGTTCTTTCAGTGGACTCTTTGCCAATCCCAGTGCTGCACTGAGTTCCCTTCTAAGTCTCAGCTCCTTGAGAAGTTATTTCTGACCAGGTGATTCTGTAATTATTTTCCTCTCTTTTGAATGGTTATACCAGTTATTGTTTAAACCACTCCTTTGGAACTTAAATACTACACTAAATCATAAAGTATATATTTTATATCTGCATCTGCCTTTCACATATCCCCAGTAATACTTTCTGAGAACAGGGACTGTCATATATTTTGTTGAATAATGTATTGCTTTTCTCATCTCAGAATCTCAATACACATTTGAAAGTTAATTGTGGATTAACTTCAGGTTATTTTCATGGCCTTGCTGTTCCTATGTTCGCCTCTACTCTCAGTTAGCTCATTTTTATCCTTTAAATTTATCTATTTGTGAGACTCTGTGATCCTTCCTAATGGGATCTTGAGCCACTAAGATGGAATTATGAGGGCTAGTCCAAGGAGAGGAGTATAGCTGTCTTAGGTTGTAGAGTTATCTAATCACCACTAAGTATGACTGGACCCCCAAACTCAGACTAACCTTGCACTGGCCATGTGGCGGACCAGTCGCACCATCACCTTTCCCAAGCAAAGAGGTGCAAGCTGCGCCCAAGGTGTGCTCACTCCCGACCTTTGGAGCCCCTCTGGGAAGGAAGGGGTCCCTGCCCGGGCAGGCCCAATGAAGCCATCTGGAAGCTAGCTACCATACCTCTTGAGGAAGCATCCGGGCAACCATCCTTCTCATTAGCCACTCTGCAGCTTCCAGTCATGTGGCTCAAGGATTACTTACAGGCAGTTGCCTGGGCTGCGTCCCTGTCACTGTTCCAGCAAATGGGAAATGACAGGGATCCTGGGTCTCCCCATCTGCTGCCTGGAGAACGGGAATTCTCCAGCTAAGGTGCCATTTTGGCCTGGGTTGCATGAGATCGGGCTGTCGGTTTAGGGGATGCAGAGCCGACATTCCTAGGTTATCCTCTCTCAAGACGAGTGGGATAGGTGGTCAGGCTCTTTATATAATTTATAACCATAAAGTGATTATTTCAATGGCTATAACTTCACAGGGATGACTACCTAGCTTCTGACTTTTGAGGCCATTATTTCCAAGTCTGGGCAAGACTGGAAGTGAAGGAGACTAGCTTGTAGCCAGTGAATTGCCTTCACACTGAGCGGACCCTCCATCCATGTGGTGTAGAAGCTATGTCCCAAATCACACTGTATCAGATCCCAGTTTCTGGGAAGAGAGCCGACATTGTTTAGTGAAAGGTTTAATTCCAGCTGAATTGTCATGGGACTGTAGCCATGGTTTTGTGCCACTGACATCATCTTGACTCAGTATGTTAATGAAAGGGTTGGCATGACAAGGACATATGAACGTGATGAGCCTTTCTCATCAATAATGACTATTTCAGATGCTCCTCGTTTTCCTTAGTGGGCACATAGTTCTCAAAAAGTTGAATGTAACAAGCTCACTGTAATGGAGCCATTCCACATGCACAGGACAGCTCCATCTTGTAAGACAGGTTTGATGATGAGAGAAATTTGACCTGGAACATGGTCTCAGTCCCTCCTTCCGTGTTTTCAGGTCTCTTTTCCTCCATCCCCGGCGCAGGACTGTACTGATCCAGAGCCACATTCAGCTGCCGCCACAGCAAGAAACACCCGCGGCTGTGAGAAAGGAAACGTCCTGGGGGCGTGGCTCACTCTGGGATGGGGTTTCCCACCAAAAGGAACGGCAGTGTCACTCTTTAAGGATGACGTCTGGCTTCATCCATGTCCTTGCAAAGGACATGAACGCATTCTTTTTTATGGCTACTAATCTGCACATTCTGCACATGTATCCCAGAGCTTAAAGTAAAAAATAAAAATAAAAAAAAAATACGATGTCCAGCAGGATTAGAGTGATGTCTGTACCTGCTACCACGATTAGAGTGATGTCTGTACCTGCTACCATGAGGCCAGCCAAAACAAAACCTACAATAAAAGCGAGAGAAGACAAAGGTGTGCAAGACTGTGTACTTTACCATAGAAACCAGGTGGAGGCAACCTCATGTACGTAGCTAGAATAAAATAGGCAAATGCTATATTATGCAAATGTATTTTGGAACTCATTGAAGACAAAGCACAAAAACAGAATTTTAATATGCAAATACAAACTAGTGTTATAGAAAATATTTGCATGTGTGCCGAAAAGCCTACAGATTTAGGGTGTGGTAATGGAAAAAAACAGACCCGATAAACTGGCTTGTGCCCCACAGAATCCCTGGGACTGACAGGTTTCTTGCAGCTGAGTAACTGATCTACGCAGCTCGTCCTTGTGGACGTGTTTCCCGTGGACGTCCCACTTGCCATATTGCTCCTCCTTTTTGCAAACTCAATGAAGGCATCTTGGCAGATATGAGCCTGCGAGGGAGGCCCCTGCTGACAGAGGCTGTGGGCTGCTCTGAGGCAGTAGACTTCCAGGATTAGGTCCTGAAGGCTTGGCACAGCCCCCTTCTTGCCTTGATTAGATGCTTTCACCTGGCTGGTGGCACGGCCAGGCTGTACCTCCTCATTGGCCTGGACACCTGCCCTTCTGGAGCTTGGCTCCCAGTGCTGCTCCTTGGAGATAAGCTCTGGTGCCCTCTCGCTGCCTCTTCCCTCTCCTGCCCCCAAAGCAGCCATGTATTTAAGGACCTCAGCCCTGAGATGCTGCCCATCCTTTTCCTTCCATGGTAGGTAGGGCACTAGAACTGCACCCCCTGGAATGCAGCTCAGAGTTCTTCAGCTGGTACCGGCATGGTTACTTCAGGGACACAGGTGCATTTCTGAGCCTCCTGCAAGGCCGAGGTTCTTAGCTGCCTGCTTGAAATACTTTGTTTACTTCTGTCTTTCCTCTTCTCTCACTCTTCTCCAGCCTTCCTTGAACAGAAAAGCACACCTGCTGCTTGACCAAGTTGGGGGCCAGAGCGATGAGGGTGGATATTTTCGGGAGAAAATGAACAGAGAGTGGCCCTGTTCATCAGGGACCAACACTGGGGATGATGCCTCCGAGACAGGTGTGCAGACAGGACGCAGGTGTTACGGGTGGGGAGCCACCTACTTAGGCTCACAGATCCTTGTAGGAACTGCGGCAAGCTGGACTGACAGCCCCTTATGAGCAGATTCAGCCTGTGGGCTCTGGATTCAGGCGACCTGGGCCTGAATCCCCATCGCACCACTGTGAGCCTGAGTGAGCTGGAGCCACCAAACTCAGCTTCTCGCCTGTAACTGGGGGACCCCATCTCCAGATCCCATGAGGTTATAGTAGAGACCATGTAAGACAGTAACATGCAAAGGTTAGTGCCTGCCAGAGCCCAGGAAACGTGATCCACTGTCATTCCCCCGCCAGAAGTTCTATGGAAGCCACTGATGACAAATAGTCGGTTTATTAATATGTGCGCGTGATCTCTTCCCCAGGGCTGGGTTTCTCCTGAGGAGCCTTCGCTGTCAGAAGCAGCGTGGGGGCTGCCGCAGTGCCGCGTTCTGGCGCCGGTCATGGAATTTATTATAAGGGGAGTATTGGGGAGAGACCACCAAGTTGTTAGGAGGGGAAGGGCTAGGTTCTACATCTTTCAGGGCTGGCAGGACCCTGATCCTTTCCAGGTGAGCTCTCGTTGGCTGAGGAGGGTGTGGGGCCCCGCAGAGGTCACCCCAGGGAACAGCACCTTGCACCCTCTCCTGCTCCCTGTGCCTGGGGAAACCACACATTCTTGAGTGGTCGCCTCCAGAGCTTATGATTTTGGGGGATCGACACGCAGCCCTCCCTGCTCCATCACCTCCTGGCAAGTCCCCAGGGGTGCGGCGTCCCCAGCCCCTTTTATCTGTGGTCCCCACACTCAGCTGTCACTTCTGGGGGTCTTGAGTTGCAACCCTGTTCGTCATTCATTACTAAAGGAGGGTGGGACACCAGGCACTGTTTTGAGGGAATCAGCCTAGCGTCGGCAGCTGGATGGGATGAGGCTTTTCCAGGTGCAGGAGCACACGGGCCACAGGCGTCAGAGGAAAGAGGAAGGCACAACTCCATCTTCCCCCAGGAAACGGGATTTGCGGGCTGCAGAGGAGCCTGTGGGAGCTCCCTGATGCCCCGGAGAGGCCACAATGTGCTCTGAGAGGCTCAGCACCTGTCAGTCAAAGCTGAGGGTCGCCAATGTGTTTGGGAGGTCATGTGTCCTGCCTGGTGGATGCTTGTGAGGCTGTCAGTCACTTGGGCTGGCTCTCTAGGGCCTCGAGAAGCCTCCTGAAGAGGTCAAGCTCAGCCAAGCACTCATAGCCTTCACAGAGTTTCCAGGCCGAAGCTAGGAGCACATTGCTTCATCAGGAGGCCACAGCAGCCTGGCCCCACCTGAGCTCCCGCCCGGCCTTCACAACACGCCTCCCTTCAGCAGCACCGTGGTCGACCCTCAGTCACTGCAGATTCACCACTTGTGAAACCACCACTTGCTGAATCTATTTTCCCCAAATCAGTACCTGGCACTTCTGTGGTCTTTCGATGACATTGGAAGAACGATGAAAAGTCTGTGTCTCCAAGGCCCAGGTTCCCAGCGGAGTGGTCACTGCCCTCTGGTTTCAGCTCATGCCGTAAACAAGTGCTCTTCACACCCTAGTTAGTCTCACATTTCCATGCTTTTTGTTAGACATCGTGCTGTTACACACAACCCAGGCTCCATGAGGAAGTGCGGTTGCTAGTCTTCCTGGCTGAGAGGAGGCGGTGCTGTGCCTCACGTTGAGAAGCTGCCCTAGGCGGTGACTTGGGTGTTGATATGGTTCGGCTCTGCATCCTGCCCACATCTCAGGAGGAACTGTAATTCCCAGTGTTGGAGGAGGGGCCCGGTGGGAGGCGACTGGGTCACGGGGGCGATTTCCCCCTTGCTGTTCTCGTGATTGTGAGTGAGTTCTCATGAGATCTGGCTGTTTGAAAGTGTGTGGCACCTCCCCTTTCTCTCTCTCTCTTCCTCCTCCCACCATGTGAGACATGTCTGCTTTCCCTTTGCCTTCTGCTATGATTGTAAGTTTCCTGAGGCCTCCCCAGTCATGTGGAACGGTGAGTCAGTTAAACCTCTTTTCTTTATAAATTACCCAGTCTCAGCTATGTCTTGATAGCAGTGAGAGAATGGACTAGTACAAGTGTTAACAACCCATATTAAATCAGCTGTCTTTAAACAGAAACGCACATAAAACAAGCTTACGGATTGATTGGTTGATGAAAGTGGGACCAGAGGCTTTCAAGAACTTTGCCAGAGGAGCGATGGTTCAGGACTCACTGACTTGATGTTGGCGGTGACTTGATGGAACATAATTACAGTGAGGAGCTGCCATCACTTTAGGATATCTCTTTCCTCATCCTTTCCATCTGCCTCATCGAGCTGCCAACTCACTGCTGAGTCAGCGCCACCCAGCAAAGACATTCCCAGATCCTGGACTTTCAGAAATGGTGTGAGATCATCAATATTTGTTGATTAGGCTGCTAAGGAGCAATAGATGGCTGACACATAGCCTTCATCCGTTGAAGCAGGAGGCTGCACTAATGACCATGCTGGATCCCTCGACTGCTGGTCCTGGGGTCCTGGTGCACTCACCCTGTTGGTGTGGTCTCCCCTCTGGAGCCTGACCCTCTGTTGATCACCTGTAGTGTCTGCAACGCAGGGAAACAGCTGGGCAGGGTTCGTTAGAGACAGCTGCTTGTAGGAGGGACAGGACTTCCTCTGCAGGGACAGCACTCATGGGCACTGCTCGGGGACTCTCAACTTTCAGAATTCTGAAGGCAACCCACAAATGTTGAAAATGTTAGTGTTTCCCCCAATTTAACAAAAGTGGAAATACCAACTGGATGCAATACAAAAGCTTACAACTTCATTTTGTCTTTTTTTTTGAGACGGAGTTTCGCTCTTGTTGCCCAAGCTGGAGTGCAATGGGACGATCTCAGCTCACGGCAACCTCCGCCTCCTGGGTTCAAGCGATTCTCCTGCCTCAGCCTCTCTAGGAGCTGGGAATACAGGCATGTGCCACCACACCCGGCTAATTTTGTAATTTTAGTAGAGACAGGGTTTCTCCATGTTGGTAAGACTGGTCTCGAACCCCCGACCTCAGGCGATCTGCCCGCCTCGGCCTCCCAAAGTACTGGGATTACAGGCGTGAGCCACTGTGCCTGGCCATTTTATCTTCTTCATTATTCTCTTCCAGATAAGGTTTCTGGCTGCATGAATACCATTGCCCCCCTTTCACCTCCAAACTCAATTACATAAACACTTTTGATTCATGTTTAGCCAGTGGTTATTAAGGTATCTAAGTCTTCTTGCCTCATCTTTTATAGAGAATCCCTTCTTGGGCAGAATGAGGCTGGCCTGAGTTCCCGTCTTCACAGAACTGACAATTTTGGCCTCTCCTTCCACCACTATCCTGGGTGTAGTGAGAATGAAGCTCTGACTTCTCAGCATTGGTGGTTGGCGTTTAAAAACCTTCACCTGGTTTCAGGACAGGAACGCCAGGGCTCCACACGAAGCTCTGCAGCCACACCCGAGGGCAGCCTGTTCTGTTGGCTGCACAGGGCCCTGAGTGTCTCTTGTCACGTGTAACAAATCTCTGAAACAGCAGCCGGCCGCACCCCAAACCCACAGGCCTGCTTGGCCACCACATTCAGCAGCTGTTACCTCTGCTCATCAATGGCCATTCAAACGGCTGCCTATTGATTGTGGGCCTAGAAAGGCACAGCTGAGCTCATTAAAAGACGTTTGTCATGGAGCCACAGGTTTCCATGTTGACCTTCTTGCCCTGGTTTTCATTCCTCCTTCTCTTCTCCCTACTCTGACATTCCTCCGACTCTCACTTTTGTTTGCAAACCTCCGGCAAAATACAGCATCATTCTTTTAAGTCGTCACAGTCATGGTGGCCTTTGTGCTCCGGCTCTCAGAACACGGGGTCAAGGACATGGAAGTCCCTTCAGGAGTGTGGGGAGGCTGGCTCCCTGCCTGTCCACCTGGGCAAGTCAAGGGCATGGAGGCCCCTTCAGGAGTGTCAGGAGGCTGGCTCTCCGCCTGTCCACCTGGGCCAATGTGATCCCCGAGCTGCAGCCTCAAATTCGCTTTGTGCATCTCAAGGCTGGGGAGGAGGCCTGCGTGGAGGTGCCGATGTCTGTGCAGGGACCATGGGACGCTGAGCGCAGGGCTGCTGTCTGGGGCCTTTAAATGAGAGAAGGGAGTGCTGGGGAAATAGGATGGGCCATCTTCCTGGAGAAGAAGAACCGGAGACCATAAATCCTGTTAGAAACCACGGACTCGGGGTGTTAGAGGCCACACAGCCTCAGTTGCAGTGGTGACAGTAAATCTCCTCTTTTAAAATCCTTTATCCTAAAAATTTTCACGCACATCTAAATGTAAAGAGAAAAGTAGAGTGACCCCATCACCCAGGTTCAAAAATCAGCAAAATCCTGCTACCCTGCCTCCAGCTGTGTCCCCACATACTTTAAAGCAAATCCCAGACAACGTGTAATCTCTTCCATCTATTTCATGTCTCTAACAAATAGGTTATCTTCTTTACATCACCACAATAGAGTTATTTCACCTAATAATTGGCAATAATTCCCTAATGTCATGCAATACCCAGTCCATGTTCACTTTCCCTGGGGGCCTCTGAAGGTTTTTTGACCATGGACGTGGGACATGTTTGTGTCAGACTCTGAACACGCCCAGCTGGCCTCTGGGTGGCACGTCTCTGAAAGTCCTTCAGTCTGTAGCCGTTTTCTTCCTCTGTGAAGTGCATTTTAACTGAAGACACTGGGTAATTTTTCCTGTAGAATTTTCTACATTCTGGACACCGCTGAGTGGGTCCTCGTTGCATCCTCCTCTCTTAGCTGTGTTTCCTAGAAATTGGTGGTTAGATCTAGGTGCCCTCTTTTTGGCAAGAATCCTCCCAGAGGGGTGCTCTATGCTCTCTGCATCAGATCAGAAGGCAAATGAGGTCAGGCTGAGCACCCACAGCTTCCAGTTTCTCAGGGCAGCAAGCTCAGGAAAATCCACCAGAGTCGGGTTCTGAGGAAGGGACAGTGTTGATGGAGCCACCACAGCGAAGACACTTTCTGACACAGAAGCCCGTTGCACACAGTCCTCCCGTGGCCGACAAACATGTCAGAGCCCCTCCTTCTCCCCATCCGAGACGAGGCTTCGCGTCTACCCTCCTGGCCTGCTGGCTTCCCCTCGTGGTGGAGGTGGGCTGAAGTCTCCTCTGTCCCCTCCACGAAGTTGGCCTTGCTCATTCAGCTCCTCCCCTCCCTTCCCTCCTCCATCACCCCCTTGCTTTTCGTCCTCTCCCCCAGGCCACCAGGAGGTACCCCTGTCAGCTCCCGGGCAGAGCTTCTCAGTCATCACTGTCTTTCATCCTCCTTCTCGCTTTCTAAAGTCTCCATGACACACTCTGTTTACCTGACGCTTTTCTTGGGCCTTAATGTTGGCATTTCCCCAAATCCCATCCTTGACTGCCTTGTCATCTACCTATACGTTCGTCCTGGTTATCACATTTATTCCCAGGACTCTAACTGAGAACTCAATGCTAATGGCTCCCAAGTCTATATAATTTCCCCAGCTCTCTGTCTTGAGATCCAGAGATATCTAAGAGTGCTGGATTTCTCTGCTTAGACAACACACGGTAACTCAAACTTAAAATGTCCAATTCTGAGCTCATCTTCCTCTTCTTCAAGCCTGTTCCTTCCCCTGCCCCACACCCCGTGAAGGAGGATCTACTGGTGTTTCAGACACAGCGAGCCTTGCAACCACTGGAGAATGTGTCCATTATGGAACTGACCAATGGTGGAAGCCCAGCCAGGGGCTCCTTTCTCTAGGGTGTGTGCCTGTGGGAATGCAAGGAGGGTCACTAGTGCCTGTGAGACCCTGGCAACTGGGGAGGAGGCCTGAGAGCCGCCAGGCTGTGTGTGGGAGCTCCAGCTCCACCCATGCCCAAAGCACAGGGCAGAACACAGATGTCAGAGGGAATAAGCCCACAGTGGACCCAAGTCCGCTCCAAAGTGCAAGAGAGAAAATACTGTGCGCCGAGACAGGGGGTGCGCACACACCTCTCCAGCGGCTTCGGGACTGAGTTTGCTGTGTGCAGATGTGAGTAACTCCAGCCCAGGCTGTTTTGCCTTCTCCCCAGAAGCCTGGAATAACGATACCACCAGAGGTTTGTTTTGCCAGTAGTTCTCCGTTTTTACGGTGAAGGACGGGGACCCTGTGCGCATGGACACTTATCTCTGGGGAGGGTGAGGAAGGAATTCAGTCTTTCTGAATTTTATGACTTAGGTTTCTAAAAACCTTTGCAATAGAAAAATGTGTAGTTATAAAGAATAACATCTTATAGAAAAAGTAACATTAGGTGACTAAGGTGAAATGTGGACTGACAAATTCATGAGGGGCTTTTTAACTATTCAGTAAAATAAAGCAGTGAGGACTCTGTATCAGTTACCTGTTGATACTGTAATAAGTTACCACACATGTAGTGGCTTAAAACAACACAAACATATTGTCTTACGGTTCTGGAGAGCACAAGGCGAGCCTTGGTTCACTGGCCAAGTCAAAGTGCTGGCGGGCTGATTCCTGCTGGAGGCCTGACGGCAGCGTGCCTTTCCTTGTTTTCCAGCTTCCAGGGGCCGCCGGGATGCTCCGGCCTGGCCCGTTTGTCTTCAAAGCCCATGACTCCAGCCTCTTCTGCTTCTGCTACCATGGGGCCTTCTCTCTGACCCCTCCCTCTTACAGGGACCCTGGTGATTACCCAGAGTAAACTGGGCCCAGGGTAATCCGGGATAATTTCCTGTCTCAAGGTTCTTAACTTAATCTCATTTGCAAAGTCCCTTTTGCCTCACAGGTCACAGAATCCTAGGTTCTGGGGATTAGGACGTGGCCATATCCCAGGGGAGGTTATGACTCACCTACCACAAACATCATATCAAATTGACATCTATGACTTCATAGATCTTAAATAACAACGGGTCCTTCCTGAGGCTGATTTCCACTCACTCTCACCTCTTGTTAGAAACATTTTTGTGTTTCCTTTGCAGCAGCTTTTCCCCCTTGTAGCTGTCCTGCATCTGGCATCAGGTTTCCTTGTTTGCAGGCCTGCCCTGCTCCGGGTTCTGATCCAGAAAGAGCTTTGGGAGCTCCTTTTGGGGGCTCAGTGCCCTGTATCTGAGGAGGTAGCTTCTGGGGCCCTTGCCACTACCCGAAGTCTGTAGGCCCTGCTCCCCGGCTGCCTCCCGCCGGCTCTCCTGTGGCCCAGCCCTCCCCTTCCGGGCACCCACCTCACCTTGCAGTAGTGAGGCCGGGACAGCCTTGTCCATCTCCCCTGCACTGCTCAGCAGAGCCTCTGGCTCCTCCCGGTTGCGCTGGCTCCTTCTCTGCTGGCCTCAGCTCCCACTTTTCCTCCTGTTTTTCCTCAAAAGTCACAGAGCTTTAGGACCTCCACAAGCTCTTGCAGGTGGGAAGGAGAGGGGCTGGAGTAAATCTGTTCCCACGTTCCCAAGGCTGAACGTGCAGCAAGGAGGTCACATTCCCTGTGACCCCTGAGTATCTCTGCCATTAGAGCAGGGCCACTGCCATGGGCCTCTGTGTCTGAGCCGCATCCCTGAGCCAGAGCCTAGAGGGACCTTCTGGAAACAGGAAACACTCCTTCCATGTCAGGTGGGTAAGAAGCACTGCGGTTACAGCGCCCGCCTCACCTCACTGTGCGGCAGCTGAAACTCAGTGCGAGGCCTGAGTTCTCTGTCTGTGAGGACCCTCCAGGTGCTCCTCAGTGTGCAGAGCCCTGCCTGTCACGAGATACTTGCAGGAATGAGGCAGGCGAGGTCTGTGCGGCTCCTGTGAGCCTCGGCCATGCCCGGTTCAGGTAGCTGGAGACGGGGCTTCCGACATCGTCTCCACTTTGCTCCTCTCCTCTGAATAAAGGCAGCATGAAATGGGATCCCTTAGGAGCCCCTGATATGGTTTGGCTGTGTGTCCACACCCAAATCTCATTAGAATTGTGATTCCCCATGTGTGGAGGGAGGGACCTGGTGGGAGGTGATTGGATCATGGGGGCGGTTTCCTGAGCTGTTCGTGATGGTGTGGGAGTTCTCCGAGAATCTGATGGTTTAAGGTGGCCGGTTTCCCCAGGCTGTTCGTGATGGTGTGGGAGTTCTCCACGAGATCTGATGGTTCCCAAAGGTGGGATTCCCCAGGCTGTTCTCGTGATGGTGTGGGAGTTCTCACGAGATCTGATGGTTTAAAGGTGGCGGTTTCCTCCAGGCTGTTCTCGTGATGGTGTGGGAGTTCTCACGAGATCTGATGGTTAAAGGTGTGGTTTCCCAATTGTTCATTGATGGTGTGGGAGTTCTCACGAGATCTGATGGTTTAAAGGTGGCGGTTTCCTCCAGGCTGTTCTCGTGATGGTGTGGGAGTTCTCACGAGATCTGATGGTTTAAAGAGGGCAGTTTCCCCTGCTCTCTCTCTGCTGCTGCTTTGTGAAGAAGGTGCTTGTTTGCCTTTAGCCTTCCACATGAGTTTCCTGAGGCTTCCCCAGTCATGAACAACTAAGTCAATTAAACCTCTTTCTCAATTACCCAGTCTCAGGTAGTACCTTTATAGCAGTGTGAGAATGGACTAATACTTTTCTGGATGACTTGGGGAATAACTCTAGAGTTTAGATTTGAAGACCTACCCTATGACAGTAAACACCCAAACTGTGAACTTGTTTTTCCTTAGACCAGGGCTCCAAATGTCATCTCTATGGGACACCCAAAATAGCACAGTGAGACATAGTACTGTATATTAAGATACAATTACATAGTTAATGATACTTGGTATAGTTTACAATACAAATTAGAGTTTAAGCACCTTTGTAAAGGAATAATTCTGAGGATGGTTTGTAGCTTTCACCAGTGTTTCAGGAGGATGTGTGACGTTAAATGTTTAAGAGTCTTGCTTTTGGCGCCTATCTCTTACATTTGAGTCTTCCCTAGGCCGGTGGTTACTACACTTCACTGTGTATTCAGATCACACACATTTGTCAAATGCAGATTCCTGGGCTCTGCCAGGCCACAGATCTGGAATTAAGCAGGGCTTCTGATTTTAAGCAGGTGACAATAATGCTGATGTCTTTGGCTTGGCATACAGTTGACCCTTTTCCTGGGATGTGCCTGCGGGAATAACAGGAACTGTGCTCATCACACCTCCCCGCGTGGCTCTGTGTCTCTGTGATGTCTGCAGAAGATGACAGCAGTTTCTGAGTGTTGAGAATCAATGGCATCCTGTTCAAAGAGCACGTGAATTCCAGGAAGATGTGAGCATTTAGACAACCCAGCCTGGAGCCCCGAGTCATGACGGACCAGTTACGAAACAAAACACATGAGGAACCCCTGTGCTTCTTGCCCGCCATCTGTGGGCAGCAAGTCCCCAAGCAGGGAGCATGCGTCCACTTCCGGTGACTGTGCCGTGCCCACGACCGGGGACAAAAGACTCCCTGTGTGGGACACAGAGCTGGTGCTGGCCCTGAGGTAGGGATGGTCAGCAAGGAGCAGAGTGAGCCAGGGAGGGAGAGTGGGAGAGATCCTGAAGGAGTTAATTCTTCTCACAGTCATGGTGCCCCATTCTACAGGCAGCATTGGTTGGAAGTGCCAGGAAAGATTAGTGTCTGCCTTCACTGGAGTCACCCACTTCTTTTAGCTGAGAGGACGCTGGGTTTTGACGCGCTGCGTTGTATAATCAGTAATGGATTGTTAATGTTCTGTAGGCTGTTTGTTTATCCTTGGATAAACATTAACCGAGTGTAGTCACATACATTAATACATGATGGTACCGTCACACACATGTTCTCATGGGTGTGGACACCTCACTCCATCTGTCTCATGTCTACGTTTTAAATATTTAACAAGAAGAACGCAATGTTATGGGAAAGCAGCTCCAGATCTCGACACTTTGGCCTGAGGAAATCGTTTTGCCTCCTTATGTTTAGCTTCCTGCTTTTATTTTTAGCAACAATAAACACACACAAAGATACTCAGCTCTGAAAACCCGTTCTGCTCTGCTCTGTCTGTGTGACCCCCATCCTGGGTGTACCAGGGGTTTTGTGTCTCTGCAATCTGCTTTCCCAGCAATGGGGGGAAATCCAGTCATTCATTTGCATTTTTTCTATGCTGTCATCAAACCAGGGGCCATGCTGGCCTTGGCCAGTCTCTAAGGACGAATGCTGTGGACGCTCCAGAGGGCTGGGAGCAGCCCCAGGTCCTAGCTCTTGGCTGCACCCTCTTAGCACCACTAGCTTCATTCCGGTAGTGCACAGACTTGAGAGATGGCCCCATGCCCTTGTTCCAAACAACATAGCTGCAAACGGAATTAACGGGCGTCTTTACCCTGCACCTGCACACTTGGTGTGCCCTCAGTCTCTGTGATGTCTGCATGTGAGTGTGTGGGGTGGGTATGTGTTTGGGGGGAAGGTCGGAGTGCCAGACAAACGCTTTCTCAGGTTGGCCCTGAGTGAACCGTTGGCACACAGAGAATGTTCCCTTGGCACGTTCATACCCTCACAGCCGTGCACGCGGTCTTGGATGAGCACCTCCCTGTGTGTGCCTGGGCTGCCTTGAGGTGAGCAGTGGGCCAGTGAGGGTCCTTTATAGCGACACACTGCAAACAAGCTGAGCTGGGGGCTGGGGCTGAGGGTCCCTTCTCTCCATCCCTCCCACCCTTTCTGGAACCTCCTTCATGGTCAGGTGCAAACATGCCTTTGCCTAGAGCTGCTCTGGCACTGCTCTGGCTTCTAGCTGAGTTCTCCTCCCTCTCACCCCCACCCCACAGCCTCCCACTCAGGCAGGGACAATGCCTCTCTGCGGGTCAGGCAGCAGCACAGGTTGCTGGCTGGGGCAGCCGTCACTCACCTCAAGGCCCAAGGACACATTCTTGGGGCTGAGAGCCCAAGGTCGCTGTGGTACTTGGGTCTTCAGTTAGTGGCCCAGCAGGCCACTTACCTGGCCTTCCTTCCTATCTTCCGAATTGGCTTCAGGACAACACTGTGTTTACATTGGGATAGGCTCCCTTGGCACCAGTAACACACATGCACACACACTCACACCCACACACGCTCACACTCACCACACACAAACACATATGCACACACGCTCACACTCACCACATAAAAACACACATGCACTCACACACGCACACACTCAGCACACACACACCACACATATAAACACAGATGCACATACACTCTCTTACACACCACACACAAACACATATGCACACACTTGCACACATACATCACACATATAAACACACATGCACATGGACTCACAAGCACACCCATCACACACAAACACATATGGACCCACATGCACACATACACTCACACCTATGCACAGGCACACACACAGTCATATACATGCACACACTCACACATGTATGTGCACACAGTCAAGCATTGACACACACAAGGCACATGCACACACACATTTTCATGCACACTCGCTCACACTTGCACTCCTGCACACCTGCACAAACACATGCACAGGCAGCCGAGGCTGGGCTGTGTCCAGTGCACATTGCATCCTGGTGATCACAGCTTCTCAGCTTCTTGAGGAACCCACAGAGTCCATGCCTCACCAGCATCCCCCATCCCCCCGCCCCCTCCCTGGTGCTTCTGTCCTCTGCAGCTGGGAGAGACAGGTCCACGGAGAGGACCTGTAGGGGACGTACCTGAGGCCGCTCACCACAGCCAGACTGAGCTTCTGTCAGTGGCTGGGATTGGGGGCTGGTACAGAGGAGCCAAACAGGAAATGGACCCCAGCAACCCAGGCCCATGGCCATGGGCAGGTCATCCCTTTGCATGTCACATTGGCCTCACCTGCAGATGGGTGATGAATCAAACACAGGGCATGGGAAGTACCAGTTGAGGAGGGATGTCAGTGTTGGGCACACTGCGGGGACAGTGGTCAATGACAAGCCTGTGATGAGTTCTGTGGCAGGACTCAGATGCCTGCCGGGTCTGAGCACAGATGCGTCTGTGCTCACCTGGTTTGCCACCGCGGTGATAGCACGTGCACGGGCCAGTGCTTCTCGACGTCTTGATCTTGCGGGGTGGAGTCACAGGTGGGCGGGTGCCTTGGGAGCCCCACCTCACACTCCTGCACCTGTGCCTTCAAGCAGGGTTTGCTGGAGCTGTGTCAGCAGGGCAGAGCCCCTGGACGTACAGTTCGGATTGGCTGTCTGCCAAAAGGTGCACCTGCTGGCAGCAGAGCTAGAAGCAGCAGTTCTTTTGAGCAGCAGGCATTTATTAAGTGCCTGCTGTGTGCAGGTGGACAAAAAAGCATTTGCTAATGAGAGAGTTACTCATCCAAACAAATATGCTTCTCAACTGCACACTTGTATTCGTCCAGGTTCTCCAGAGAAACAGTTCGATGGGATAGACAGACAGATAGATAGACAGATAATAGGTAAATAGACAGATAGCTAGATAATAGGTAAATAGACAGGGTCAGTGGGTGAATAAATGGATGGATGGATGGATGGATGGATAGATGGATGGATGGATGGATGGATGGATGGATGGATGGATGGATGGATGGATGGATGGATAGATGGATGGATAGACAGGCAGATAATGAGAGAGAAATAGACAGAGAGAAAGAGATTATTATAAAGAATTGGCTCCTGAGATTGTGGAGGCTGAAAAGTCCCAAGACCCGTAGTTAGCTCAAGATCCCAGGAAAGCCAATTCAGTTCAAATCCGAAGGCCCAAAAGACCAAGGTCCCCGCTCCAGTCGTCAGGCAGAAGTGCCCTCTTCCCTGGGGCACGGTTGGCCTCTTTGGTCTCTTCAGGCCTTCAGCTGAGCGGCTGAGGCCCACTCACATTGGGGAGGGGGGTCTGTTTTACTGAGTCTACCGATTCAAACGTCCATCTCATCCGAATGCACCCTTGCAGACTGAATCTCTCAACACCTCAACACAGTGTGGCCCAGTCAGGTTGACACACAAAATTCACCCTCACCTGCTCTGCCTCAGAACCACACCATGGGGGCAGAGTTGACTCCGACTCCCTCAGCTCTCTCCTCTGCCCCCGGCTGCTGGCAGCTGCTGCCATCAAGGTTGTCCTGTGGGAGCTTAGGCTGTGTGCTTTCCCCAGACAGCTGAGTTTCAGGAAAACCCACATGGGGCCTTTCTTTTCTGTTGTCAAGGAGAGAAACCCGGTGTCATCCATGGGAAGAGGCAGCCATTGGCAGAATCCTGGGAGGGTCTGGCAGCTTCCCTGAGTGCCACGGAGGCTAGGATTCGTCCCATAGCCCTGGCTCTCAGCCACCCTACCTTGCATGTCCACAGGGTCAGTCTCCGCGTGCAGCTGGTGTTGGACGGAGGGGACAAAGCAGGAGCCCTCACGGGCCATGCCAGAGCACACAATGCCAGCACGGTTTGCCTCTGAGGCCCCATGGTCAGGGCCTGTCTGAGCTACCCCAGGACCGGGCAAGATTTGACTCCAGGAGCACAGGGAAGTGCCTGGGAAGACTTGGTTAAACTAAAAACAAGCCACAGGTCGTTTCAATTCAAAACTGAATTTTTCAAAACATTTTAACATTTCTGAAATCAGAAAATTGACATGGCAAAATTAACGTCCTGATATGTAAAATGTGGAGGCCGGGTCGGATGAGGGGCAGCAGGTGCCAGCTGAGGCCCGGCTGTGCCACCAAGGCAGGAGGGGCCCCTGTGCAGCTGCAGGCAGCCTTGTGATGGGTGGGAGGGAGGCAGTGGATGCTTGCTGAGGGGCAGCAGGGATGTCTCCCTCCTTGTCCAGTCCTCATGGCCACACAGGGCTGGGTGCTCGCCACTCTGGCTATCATCCTCACCCAGGCAGACCCTGGAGCCTGGCCACACTGAATCCTGACATTAATTTCCTTAAATTAATGCTTCTGATAGAAGTTTTGTGATCTTCTAGGATGGATGGAGGGATTTGCTGGTCATACGCTAGTTAGTTACCAGTAAATGGTATATTTGATGTGCCAGGCACCCTGCCCAGTGAACGCATGGTGTATTCTTTGTTCTAAGTACTGGACGCACAAACGAAGGCACCTTTTTTGCCTTCTGCATTGTGATCGGTAAATGGATGATGCTTCTTTTAGCTAGGTGCTGTGCTGCACATGAAGGTCCCTTCCATGTGGTAGGTGCTCTGCTGGGTAACTAAAGGCACCTTCCTGTGCTAGGTGCGGTGCTGGGTCCATGAAGCTACCTTCCTGTGCTAGGTGCGGCGCTGGGTACATGAAGCTACCTTCCTGTGCTAGGTGGTTGGCTGAGAAAATGTAGGTACCTTTTGTGTGACAGGTGTTGTGCTTAGTAAATGAAAGTGTCTAACATATGTTAGGTCCTGTGCTGGGTAAATGGAGGCAGTTTCCAGTAGCTCAGACCTGTGCTGGGTAAACGGTGGTAGCTTGTGTGTGCCAGGTCCTGGGCTAGGTAAATGAAGGCAGCCTCCAACAGCTAGGTCCTGTGCTAGGTAAAGAGCTTCCCTGTTCAGGTCTTGTGCTGGGTAAATGAAGGTAGCTTCCAGTGGTGGGTGCTGCACTGGGTAAGTGCAGGTGCCTTCCACATGCTCGGTCCTGCGCTGGGCAGTTGAAAGTGTCTCCCAGGTGCGAGGTGCTTTGCTCAGTAAACAAAGGCCCCTTCCACGTGCTGGGGAAATGACATCACCTTCCACGTGCTAGGTCCTGTGCCGGGGAAGTGAATGGTGCCTTTCCTGTTTTCAGCCCTGTGCCAATTGTATTCAAATATTCTGTCTTCATCTTTTTAGCAACCATGGAAGAATACAAGTATTTCCATTTTATATGCAAGGACGATGAGACTCAGGTGGTGAGGCTGGTACAGATTCCTCTTCTATCAGGCCTGTGAGGTTTTGTGTGGGACCCTCATGCTTTATACACAGGTGTTGCTGTCCCGTGGTTGTCTGTCAGGTTCTGGGAATTCTGAGCTGGAATGAGGCACTCCAGCAGCATCTTCCCAAGAACACAGAGCCCACCAAGCCTGCACAGCCCACACAGCACGGCCCCTCATTGCAGATCTGCTGCCCTCGCGGGTTTAGGCCTGGTGCTCCCCTCTCACAGGGCTGTGCCTCAGACCCCACATCCACGCTGCAACCTGGAATGCACCTGCCGCATGGTGTGAGAGGCGTTTTCTGGGAGATGCCCAGGGTGGTACCTTCACTGGAAAATAGTGGCTACTGGGTCATGCTGAGAGGCCTTTAGGACATGGAGCTGCAGCAGCGGAGGGCTGGGCTTTGGTCCTATTTGACCCTCCCCCATGCTTCATCCTGAAGTCCTTTAATCTCGGTCTGATGTTTAAAGTCGGGACAGCCCCTTCTACATGACCTTGGCGAGTTCTGACAATCAGGTGAGCTGGTGTGTGTGGGAACAGCGCAGAGCTCTGTGAAATGTCAGGCGTCTTCCCGGCCACAGGGCATCATGGTCAGCGTGTTGTAGGGTCAGTTGACCACTTGGACACCTGGTTATAACCATTTCAGACTCTTTTGGAAACAATCTGCTTTTATTCCCATTGGCAAACAAACTTGCTCAGCGGTTTGATGTGACAAGCTACAGGCAGCGCCAGAGTGCGGTGTGCCAGCATGAGAGGGAGTGAGCAGGGGGCAGGTTTTCTCTGGAATCGTGCATTGTAGGAATAAATCACGTGTGTGTTTGCACCTTCTCACGCCTATGTGAAGATGAAACTTTAGTGCTTGAGGTTAAAAAGAATCCTGATGAAGGAGTCTGGCTCTTTCCTCCCTGGTCTAGAAAACAGTTTCCCATGAAGGACCAGGGACTGCAGATTTTCGGCTTCAGGGCCCCACGGCCTCCACCCCCGCCACGCAGCTCTGTGGCTGTAGCCTGAAAGCAGCTGCAGCTGCCGTGCACAAGGGGCGGCTCTGGGCAGGAAACCACTTGCGAGCTGCCCCGCGGCTGGGTGCGTCCCACAGAAGGAGCAGTGGGTTCTGTCCCGCTGTGCTGCCTGCCAGGGATTTCCACCATGAGGGTGAATCACGAGGGCTTCTCGTGGCCTGGTCTTACCTGCCTCTCCTGCATGCAGGCTTTTTTTCTTTTTTAAACAAGGAAAGAATAACTTTATTGTAAGTATTTATTTATTTATATATTTATATATTTATTTATTTATTTATTTATTTTTGAGACGGAGCCTAGCTGTGTCGCCAGACTGGAGTGCAGTGATGGGATCTCGGCTCACTGCAGCCTCCACCTCCTGGGTTCAAGCGACTCTCCTGCCTCGGCCTCCCGAGCAGCTGGGACTACAGGCGCCTGCCACCATGCCCAGCTAATTTTTGTATTTTTAGTAGAGATGGGGTTTCACCATGTTGGCCAGGATGGTCTCGATCTCTTGACCTTGTGATCCCCCCTCTCGGCCTCCCAAAGTGTTGGGATTACAGGCGTGAGTCATGTGCCCGGCCTATAAGCATTTATTATAAGCATTTATTTCCAACACCAAGGTTGCCATATTCAGTGATATAAACATTGGTTCTGGATGGTGGAAAATGTTATGGCCGTGGGATAAATTTATTGTTAAATTTATTCAGACCAGAGGGAAGGTGAAGCTGTGTCTCCTTGCTCTCACCCACGGGAAATGGAGGGGAGGCTGCCAGGGAGGCTCCATGGGCACCTCCCTGGGGCCCTGGAGAGGTACGGCTGGTGGGAGGCAGTCATTTCAGGCTGTGGTGTGAACCAAGATATTAGCATAGGCACCGTGTGAGGCTCAACTGTCTACCCAGGCAGTGGAAAAAGAGTTTTCAACAGAGACGCAGCAGACTTGGAGCTTTAAAAGATTTCAAGTCTCGGCTGGGCTCGGTGACTTATGCCTGTAATTCCAGCACTTTGGGAGACCAAGGTGGGTGGATCACAAGGTCAGGAGTTTGAGACCAGCCTGGCCAATATGGTGAAACCCTGTCTCTACTAAAAATACAAAAATTAGCCAGGCTTGGTGGTGGGCACCTGTAGTCCCAGCTACTCAGGAGGCTGAGGCAGGAGAATGGCGTGAACCCAGAAGGCAGAGTTTGCAGTGAGCAGAGAATGCACCATTGCACTCCAGACCGGGTGACAGAGTGAGACTCCACCTCAAAAAAAAAAAAGATTTCAAGTCTCTATGATCCAAAACAGTGCTTTCCCAGCTACGTTTGCCACATTCATCCTTTCTGCAGTGTTCATGGGACTGTCTCTGTAATGGCCACAGATCTGCTTCTGGAGGTTCTACCTTATTGCATTGGTTTTTGTTTGTTTGATGGTTGATTTCTGTAACAACACACCATTTTATTTTTATGGCTCTGTAATATGTATTTCATATTTGATAATGCAAATCTTCGTATTTTTCCAAATTGTTTTATCTATACTTTTACAAACATTTAAAAAGAATTCTTTTTTTTTTTTTTTTTTTTTTTAAGAGACAGGTTCTCACTCTGTCACCAAGGCTGGAGTGCAGAGGTGTGATCAGAGCTCAAGGCAGCCTCAACCTCCTGGGCTCAAGTAATGCTTCTGCCTCAGCCTCCCAAGTAGCTGAGACTCTAGGCACACGCCACCACACCCAGCTAATTTTTTAATTTTTATTTTTTGTAGAGACAGGGTCTCCCTACATTACCCAGGCTGGTCTCAAACTCCTGGCCTTAAGTGATTCTCCTGCCTCAGCCTCCCCAAATGCTGGGATTATAGGCATGAGCCACTGTGCCTGGCCTTAAAATTAAATTAAATTTAAAACTTATTGCATGTAAAATTGCCATACTAACAATGTTATTTTGTTCTACATAAGATCCCAGTGTTTCATCATTTATTCAGGTTTTTCATCACTTTATTTATGTATTTGATGTGCTATAAATATACTTGGTTTCAGGCTAAATGGGATAATTTAATGCATTCACATATTTTGTAAAGATCAAATCAGTGCACTTGGGATATCCACCACCTTAAACATTTGTCTTTTCTTTATTGCTAGAACCATTAAAATTATTCTCTTCAAGCTATTTTGAAATATACAATAGATTATTGTAATCTATAGTAAACCTACCAAAAACTAGGTGTTATTTCTTCTTTCAAACTGTACATTTGTATCCACTAGTCGACTTCTCTTCATTCCTACACCCCTTGCCCTTCCTGGTCTCCAGTAACCACTACTTTCTATCTTCATGAGATCTACTTTTTTAGCTACTGTCTTTCTGTGCCTGGCTTGTTTCACTTAACATAATGGCCTCCAGTTCCATCCATGTTGCTGGAAACAACAGAATCTCATTCCTTTCTCTGGCTGAACCACATTCCATTGTGTATATGTGCCACCTTTTCTTCTTCCATTCTTCTGATCGTATTCCATTGTGTATATGTGCCACGTTTTCTTCTTCCATTCTTCTGTCAGGGGGCACTTAGGTTGATTCTCTGTTTTGGCTACTGTGGATAGTGCTGCAATAAACATGGGAGTGCAGAGATCTCCTCAATATCCTGATGTCCTTTCTTTTGGGTGTACACTCAGTAGTGGAGTAGATGGATTGTATGGTAGTTCTATTTCTAGTTTTTTGGGGAACCTCCATGCTGTTCTCCATGGGGGCCTGTACTAACTTACATGCCCACCAACAGTGTCTGAGGTTCCCTTTTTTCTCTCCAGTATTTGTTACTGTCTGTTTTTAATAAAATCAATTTTAACTGGGGTGAGATGGTACCTCATTCCAGTTTTGATTTGCATTCCCATGATGATTAGTGATGTTAAGCATTATTTCATATACGTGCTGGCCATTTGTCTGTCTTGTCAAATGTCAAGAAATAGACATTTCTTGAGAAATCAAATTATTGGATTTTTTTCCTATAGAGTTGTTTGAGTTCCTTACATACTGGGGTTGTTAATCCCTTGCCAAGTGATCAGTTTCCAAATATTTTCTCCCACTCTGTGGTCAACCTTTGTCTTCACTTTGTTGATTGTTTCCTTTGCTGTGCAGAAGTTTGATGTGATCCCATTTGTCGTGTTTTTTAAAATTTATTTTTTATTTTTTTTTTGAGATGGAGTTTCGTTCTGTTGCCTGGGCTGGAGTGCAATGGTATGATCCCGGCTCACTCCAACCTCCGCCTCCAGGGCTCAAGCGATTCTCCTGCCTCAGCCTCCCAAGTAACTGGAATTATAGGCGCCTGGCACCATGCCCGGCTAATTTTTGTATTTCTAGTAGAGACAGGGTTTCGCCATGTTGGCCAGGCTGGTCTCGAACTCCTAACCTCAGGTGATCCACCCACCTTGGCCTCCCAACATTTGTCAATTTTTGCTTTGGTTCTTTGCGCTTTTGAAATCTTACCCCAAAAATGTTTGCCCAGAGCAATGTTTTATAGCATGTCCCCCATGTTTTCTTGTAGTCATTTCATAGTTTCAGGTCTTAGATTTAAGTCTTCAATTTTGATTTGACTTGCGTGTGTGTTGAGAGACAGGGGCCTAGTTTCTTCTGCATATAATTATTCAGTTTTTCCAGCATCACTTACTGAAGAGACAATCCTTCCCCCATTGTGTGTTCTTGGTGCCCTTGTTGAAAATCAGTTGGCTGTAAAGGCACAAATTTATATCTGGGTTCTCTATTCTGTTCTATTGGTCAATATGTCTGTTTTTATGCTGGTACTATGCTGACTCATTTACAATAGCTTTGTAGTAAATTTTGAAGTCAGGCAGATGCCTCCAGCATTGTTCTTTGTGCTCAGGATTGCTTTGGCGATTCAGAAGCTTTTGTGGTTCCATATACATTTTAGGGTTTTCCATTTCTGTGAAGAATGTCATTGGCATTCTGATAGGAATTGCATCGACCCTGTAAATTGCCTTGGGCAGTGTCATCTTAACAATATTAATTCTTCCATAGTCCTGGATAACTTCAGATAATCCATGAGCATGGAATACTTTTCCGCTTTATGGTGTCCTCTTTAATTTCTCTCATCAGTGTTTTATAGCTTTCTTTTTCTAGGTCTTTTTTGCTTAAATTGATTCCTAGCTATTTTATATTCTTTGTAGCTATTGTAAACAGCATTACTTTCTTGGTTTCTTTTTCTGATTTTTCACTATAGACGTAAATAAATACTACTGACTTTTGTATGTTGATTTTATAACCCACAACTTTACTGAATTCACTTATCAGTTGTAACAGGTTTTTTTTTTTTTTTTTGGTGGAGCCTAGGTTTCTCTAGGTATAAAATCATGTCATCTGCACACAAGGCTAATTTGACTGTTTTCCTTTCCAAATTGGATTCCCTTTCTTTTTCCTGTCTGATGTGCTCTGGCCAGAATTTCTAGTACTATGTTGAATAAGAGTAGTAAAAATGGGAATCCTTGCATTGTTCCAGATCTTAGGAAAAAGGCTTTCAACTTTTCCCTGTTCATCATGATGTGAGCTGTGGGTTTTCATTTATGGACTTTATGATTTTGAGGTATGTTCCTTCTATATCCAGTTTGATTAGGGTTTTCGTCATAGAGGGATGTTGAATTTTATCAGATCTTTTTTGATATTTATTGAAATGATTATATGGTTTTGGTCTTGGTTCTGCTAATGTGATGTATCATGTTTATTGACTTGCATGTGTTGAACAATTATTGCATCCCTAGGATGAATCACAATTGTTTATGGTGAATGATCTTTTTAATGTGTTGTTAAATTCAGTTAGCTAGTGTTTTGTTGGGAACTTTTGCATTTATATTCATCAGTGATATTTGCCTATAATTTGGTTTTATTGTTTCCTTGTCTGGTTTTAGCATCAGGGTAATGCCATCCTTGCAGAATGCATTTGGAAGTATTCCCTTCTCTTCAGTCTTATTGAAGAGTTTGGGTGAAATTGACATTAGTCCTTTTCAAAAAAAAATTGTGGGCACAGAGTAGATGTATATATTTATGGGGTACATGAGATGTTTTGATATAGGCATGCATTGCATAATAATGACATCAGGGAGAATGGGGCATCCACCACTGAAGCATTTATCCTTTACATTACAAACAATCCAATTAAATTCTTTCAGTTATTTGTAAATGTACAATTAAATTATTATTCACTATAGTCATCCTGTTGTGGTATCAAACAGTAGGTCTTACTCATTCTTTCTAGCTATTTTTTTGTACCCATTAACCATCCCCATCTAGCTCCCACCCCCACACACCTCCCCACTACCCTTCTCAGCCACTGGTAACCATCTTTCTACTCTCTATCTCCATGAGTTCAATTGTTATGACTTTTAGATCCGGGAAATAAATGAGAACATGAGACATTTGTCTTTCTGTGCCTGGTTTATTTCACATAAGATAATGATTTCCAGTTTTGATCATGTTGCAAATGACAGGCTCTCATTCTTTTTTTTATGGCTGAAGAGTATTCCTTTGTGTATATGTACTATATTTTCTTTATCCATTCATCTGCTGATGGACACTTAGGTGACTTCCAGATCTTGGCTATTGTGAACAGTGCTTCAGCAAATATGAGAGTGCAGATATCTCTTCAATGTACTGATTTCCTTTCTTTTAGGTACACACACAACAGTGGGATTGCTGGGCCATGTTACAGCTCTATTTTCAGTGTTTTTGAGGAAGCTACAAACTGTTCTCCATAGTGGTTGTACTAATTTACATTCCCACCAACAGTATACGAGGGTTCCCTTTTCTCCACATCCTTGCCAGCATTTGTTATTGTCTGTCTTTTGGACATAGCTATTTTAACTGGAGTGAGACAGTATCTCATTGCAATTTTGATTTGCATTTCTCTGATAATCGATGATGTTGAACATCTTTTTGTGTGCCTGTTTGGTATTTGTACGTCTTCTTCTTCTTTTTTTTTTTTTTTTCTGAGATGGAGTCTTGCTCTGTTGCCCAGGCTGGAGTGCAGTGGCAAGATCTCGGCTCAGTGCAAGCTCCACCTCCTGGGTTCACACCGTTCTCCTACCTCAGCCTCCCGAGTAGCTGGGACTACAGGTGCCCGCCACCATGCCTGGCTAATTTTCTGTATTTTTAGTAGAGATGGGGTTTCACCATGTTAGCCAGGATGGTCTTGATCTCCTGACCTCGTGATCCTCCCGCCTCAGCCTCCCAAAGTGCTGGGATTACCGGTGTGAGCCACCACACCCACCCTGTCATTTGTATGTTTTCTTTTGAGAAACATCTATTCAAATCTTTTCCCATTTTTTGATTGGATTGTTCGATTTTTTTCCCTGTAGAGTTGTTTGAACTCCTTATATATGCTGGTTATTAATCACTTGTCAGATGGGTAATTTTCAAACATTTCCTCCCATTCTGTAGGTGTCTCTTCATTTTGTTGATTGTTTCCTTTGCTGTGCAGAAGCTTTTTAGCTTGATGTGATGCCATTTGTCTATTTTTGCTTTGGCTGTCTGTGCTTTTGAGATCTTACCCAAAAAATCTTTGCCCAGACCAATGTCCTATACCATTTTCCCAATGTTTTCTTCTAGTAGTTTCCTAGTTTCAGGTCTTAGATTTAAACCTTTAATCCATTTTGATTTGATTTTTGTATATGGCAAGAGATAGGGGTCTAGTTTCACTTTTTAACATGGATATCCTGTTTTCCCAGCACTATTTATTGAAGAGACTGTTTTTTCCCCAATGTATGTTCTTGCCACCCTTGTTGAAAATTAGTTCACTCTAGGTGTTGGATTTGTTTTTGGATTCTCTATTCTGCTCCATTGGTCTATGTGTCTGTTTTTATGCCAGTACCACACTGCTTTGATAACCATAGCTCTGTAGTATAATTTGAAGTAAGGTATTATGATTCCTGCAGTTGTGTTCTTTTGCTTAGGATAGGTTTGGCTCTTCTGGGTCTTTTGTCATTCCATATAAATTTTAGGATTGTTTTTTTCTATTTCTGAGGAATGTCATTGGTATTTTGATATACATTGCATTGAATTTGTAGATTGCTTTGGGTTAGTATGGACATTTTAATAATATCAATTCTTCCAATCCATGAACATTGAATGTCTTTTTATTTTTCGATGTCCTCTTCAATTTCTTTCTTCTTTAAGTGTTTGATAAAACTCAGCAGTGAAGTCATCACGTCCTGGGCTTTTCTTTGATAGGAGACTTTTTATTATGGCTTCAATCTTGTTACTCATTATGGGTTTACTGAGATTTTATACATTCTATATAGTTCAATCTTGGTAGGTTGTATGTGTCCATAAAGTTATCCACTTCTAAGTTTTCTAATTACTTGACATATAATTGTTCACAGTAGTATCTAATGATAGCTTTTATTTCTGTGGTCTCAGTTGTTATGTCTCCTTTTTCATTTCTGACGTTATTTATTTGGATTTTCTCTCTTTTTCTTAGCCTAGACAAAATTTTGTTGATTTTGTTTATCTTTTCAAATAACTACCTTTTTATTTCATCGATCTTCTCTTTTTTTTTTTTTTTTTTTTTTTAGTTTCATTTACTTCTGCTGTAATCTTTCTTTGCTTTTTTTCCTTATACTAACTTTGGGTTGGCTTTGTTCTTGCTTTCCTCATTCCTTAAGGTGCATTGTCAGGCTGTTTATTGAAAGTCTTTCTACTTTTGCGATGTAGGTGTTTATTGCTATAAATGTTCCCCTTAGCACTGCTTGTGCTGCATCCCATAGATTTAGGTATGTTATATTTCCATTGGCACTTGTTTCAAGGAATTTTTAAGTTTTCTTCTTAATTTCTTCATTGATCTATTTGTTATTCAGAAGCTTGTTGCTTGGTTTCCATGAGTTTGTGACATTGCTGAGGTTCTTCGTGTTACTGATTTCTAGTTTTATTCCATTGTGATCAGAAAAAAATACTTGATATAATTTCTACTCTGTTCAGACTTCTTTTGTGGTCTAAGATATGGTCTATCCTGGAGAATGTTTTATGTTCTGATGAAAAGAATGTGTATTCTGTAACAGTTGGGTGAAATGTTCTGTAAATGTCAGTTAAACTTATTAGGTCTAGAGTGTAGTTTAACTCTGATGGTTCCTTTTTGATTTTCTGTCTGGATGATCTGTGCATTACTGAAAGCAGGGCATTGAAGTACCCTACTACTATTGTAATGTCATCTGTCTCTCCCTTTAGATCTATTATTGTTTGCTTTACATACTTGGGAGTTCTGTTGTTGGATGCATAGGTATTTATAATCATTATATCCTCTTGAGGAATTGACTTCTTTATGATTAAATATTTACCTTCTCTGTCTCTTTTTATAGGTTTTGATTTGTAGTCTATTTTATCTGATATAATTATAGCTATCTTGCCTTTCTTGTTTTTGGTTTCTAGTTGCATGGAATATGTTTTTCCATACCTTCACTTTCAGTCTGTGTGTGCCTTTATAGATGAAGTGGGTTTCTTGTAGCAACATATAGCTGGTTTGAGACCAGCCTGGGCAACATGGTGAAATGCTGTATCTATAAAACATACAAAAATTATCTGGGCATGGTGATATGTACCCATAGTCCCAGCTACATGGGAGACTGAGGTGGGACAATCACCTGAGTCTGGGAGGTTGAGGCTGCAGTGAGCTGTGATCACACCATTGCACTCCAGACTGGGTGATAGAGTGAGACCGTGTCCAAAACCAACCAAACAAACAAAAAGCCCAAACATATAGTTGGGTCTTATTTATTTGTCCATTCAGCCACTCTATGCCTTGTAACTGGAGTATTCAGTCCATTTACATTCAGTGTCATTATTGATAAGTAAGGACTTACTACTGCCATTTTGTTGCTTGTTTTCTGGTTATTTTGTAGTTCCTCCCTTCCTTTCTTCTTGTCTTCCTTTTTAGTTAAATGGTTTTCACTGGTAGGATGTTTTAATTTGTTATTTATTTTTAGTGAATCTATTATAGGTTTTTGCATTATGGTTTTCATGAGGCTTACACAAAACATCTTACAGTTATTTTAGAGATGACAAGTTATTTTAAAGAGATGACAACTTTTCTTAAATCACAAGGAAAATAATAGAAACAAACAAAAAATGAAAAGTCTACATTTTAGGTCTACCCCCTCCCCAGCTGGCTTTTAGTTGTCTCAACTTATTTATTTTTATACTGCTTATGTCTTCATAGGTTGCTGTAGCTATTGTTGTTTTCGATAGATTTTTCTTTTGAGCTTCATACTAGAGTTATGAGTGGATTTCACACAACAGTTGCTGTATTAGAGTTCTGGGTTTGTCCATGTACTTAATCTTACCAGTGGGTTTTCTATCTTCAGTTATTTTCCCAGTAGTTTTTTTTTTTTCTTTCTTTCAAATTGAAAAACTCTCTTTAGCATTTCTTGTAAGACTGGCCTGGTGCTAGTGAATTATTTCAACTTTTTGGGGGGAAAGTCTTTATCTCTCCTTCATACTTGAAGGATAACTTTGCTACATAGAGTATTCTTGGATGGAAGCGTTTTCTCTTTCAGCACTTTGGAAATGTCATTGCACTCCATCTAGGTCTGTGTGGTTTCTGTTGGGAATGTTATTGACAAATGAATTGGAACTCCTTTATATATTATTTGCTTCTTTTCTCTTGCTGGTATTAGAATTCTCTTTGTCCTTGAACTTTGAGAGTTTGATTACCGTATGCCTTGGGGAAATCTTATTTGGGTTAAATCAGTTTGGTGTTCTCTGACCTTTCTGTACCTGAATACTTATATCTTTCTCGAGTTGTGGAAAATTTTCCGTTATTATTTATTCAACTAAGTTTCTACCCCTTGCTCTTGCTCAACCCCCTGTCTAACACCAGTAATTATTAGATTTGGTCTTTTGAGGTCATTTGCTATATCTTGTAGGAGATCTGTGTTTATTTTTTTCTTGTTTTCTCCTCTGTGTATTTTCAAATAGTCTGTCTTCCAGCTTACTGATTCTTTCTTCTGCTTAGTCCATTCTGCTACTGAGAGACTAATTTTTTTTAGTTCAGCAAATGTGTTTCTCGGTTCCAAGATTTCTGTTTTATTTTTAAATTTTAAACTCTTTGTCAAATTACTCTGATAAAATTTTGAATTTCTTTTCTGTATTATCTTGGAGATGACTGAATTTCCTTAAAACTACTCTTTTGACTTTTTGGTCGGAAAGCTGGCATATGGATCTCTCATTAGGGTCAGTTTTTGTTTCTTTTATTTCATTTTGTCTTTGCTTTGTCCATTTGAGGAGATCATGGCTCCTTCTTTACTGTTGTTTCTTGTGGGTGAACATCTATGTCTTTGCATTGAAGGACTGGTTATTTATTCCAGTCTTCTCTACCCAGCTTTATTTTGTTATTATTGAATATATTTGCTTAGAGTTTCCTTACCACTAAACTACTGCATCCCTTATGGCTTCAAGAGGTGCCCTAAACCCAGTTTTGCCTCAGCTCTAGCAAAGGATTAGAACACTGCTGTTCCTGGATGGGAAAGGTCCCGAAAGGGATATCCCAGCAGTGTGGGAAGCTGGCTTAGGGGTTTGTGCCCAGGAGGCTTGTGGAACAAACTTCCTATAGCCTGGTGCTGCTGAATAGCCACTCTGGTTTGGCAACTCCTGTGACTGAATTACAGAACAAAGTTTCTGGGACTGAGTTACAGAGCAGAGTTTCCAGGGCTGGGTGTGGGAATCCTGCTTGTCTCCTTTGTCTCTGGCTGTCCTCAGGGATATTTCTCCCTTCGGGCACTCATGATGCTTCCTGTGGGTTAAGAGAGGGACAGATCTCCTGCTAGTGAACCCAAGATGGTGGGGAAGCTATTTGTCTACATCAATTTCACCTTTTCCAATGTAGAAACAGTGAGATGGGGGAAATGTTCATGTGCTTGGTACTGGGCAGAATAGGAAGAGGGGTGTCACGGATGAGGAAGTCCAATTCTCCTACCATCTGCTCACAGCTTTTTCACTTCTCTGTGGCCCCAGGAATGGTTTTATCGTTGTATTTGATTTCTGGGATATTTCTGGTGAGAATCTCAGCACTATATGTTTGTTTTAGGCTTTGTGTGTTTGGAGAGGAGTGAATCCAGCTTGTTTCTATGCTACCATCTTGGAACTCAAGTCCTTTTATACAGGTTCTTTAAAAAGTTGTGGAATCCACAACTTTTCCTCCAGGGATAGCAAATACACTCTAACTATTGTTCCAGTTTCCATAAATTGGCAGTGCCCCCTGGGATCCTGTGATGAGACGAGATGTCATAACCGATTAGCAATGTCTGCCAAGAGTGTGAGTGGTGCAGGCAGTGGTATGTGTGCTGAGGATTTGCCATCTGGGCTCAACTGCTTCAGATCTCTGAGTCTGATCCTGTCAACCTAATCAAATAACTTTCAAGACCAAGAAGAATGGGCCTTATGAGACAAGACTGATATAATGAGATTGAATTTCAAAAAACATGCCTGAACTTTGGGGGGAATTAAATGAGTACAGTTCCTTTACACAGGCTGCTTTGGAAGGCTTTAGTCTTGTGCCAGTGAGGCTAGCTTTGCTTGGACATTTTTGGAGTGCTCTTTTAGAATTGCTGATTAACAATGGACCACAAAACACATGGTTTTCAATCATTTATGGTCTCATCTCACTTTTTGCTTCATATGCCATTACCCTGCCTTATCATTGCTGTTCTCTGGGCTTGATCCCATTTAACTCTTGTTTGTATCCTGAATCAGATCTGTCCTAACAAAACGACGATGTATCTCCTCTGAAAGTGCCAAGAAGAACTTGCAGGCCCTGAAGGCCATACGGAAAAGGAAATTCCCAACATCTAAACACAGGGAGCATCATTAGAAGGATGAGTGCCTTCCCAAGTAGTCCTGGTAAGGAGGAGACTCATCTGCTGCTGAACCATGGGTGTTGGTTGGAAGCCAGTTCTGTTACTCTCAATCTGTGCCTGGGCCACCTCTAAAGAGCCACACATCACCCACACCTGGTGGTCATCTTGCTGACCACTGGATCTTGCTAAAGTCGTTTTCACGTATGTTGATTTTGTCTCCTTAGTCCTCCACAGGAGCCAGGTGGATGCACTGGCGCAGCCTCCCCTGCTGCCCGACTCTGTGCCTGTGAGCCTGGGGTCTTTGTCAGTTACTGGCTGCTCCTCATTCTACCTGAGGCCAGACTCCACTCCTGGAACTGAGGCTGCAGCTTTTCTCTGGAGGATCCCATCCCTTGTTCCTCAGCTCCAGCCCTGACAGTCATCTGTGCTTGTGCAGCAGTCCCAGGTTAGAGACCTGCTTCCCCTTAGGCCCAGCCCCACCAGAGGAGCCCCTGCAGCTGCTTCCAGTGGCCTGGGCTGCAAATCCTGAATACCTATTTGTTCAGACTACTAACATCTCTGCCCATGGAAAAGACCAAAGCAATCTCATGGCTGATTTTCTTCCTGGGCTGGTTCCATATGCCAGGGCCCCTGGCTTTTCTTTAGCTGATTCTGATTCATGGAAAGGGGTGAAAGGAATTTCTCCAGGCACTTTTGGAAGGAGCCCCAGCTGTGGAAACCTTCCCTGAACAATCAGACCACCAGCAAGACCTCAGCTGGCCTGCAGGGCTGGAGGAGCAAACGGCCTGGTGGTGGCACCCCCTGAGGTGTGCCCCGGGGCAGGACACAGAATAGTGCAATATATTATTACCGAGGCCAGGCTCAATTTTCCTTTTAATTTTTTCCCACTGGATAGAAAAATCCCTTTCTTTGTATTTGGAAGGCTTAACTTTAATCTCATGTTCCCCTTTTAGCTAATGATGTGGTACACCTTGCAAGAAACAGAAGTTCATATGAATTCTTCAGTGTCTGAGTAGGGGAGAGCTGGATTTTAAAGGAAATTTGTAAATGATTTTTATCATTAATTGAAATTTCATTCCTAGATGCTCTTCGTTGTCTTTTTGCTCCTTTTTGTCACACAGACATACACAACCAGGCCATGGCTACTATTCAGAAGCCGCCTTGCCTGGAGTATCTCAAAGCAGCATTTGACCCTTGCGGAGCGTTCCGTGCATGAGTCCTGCATCCAGACACCTGCCTGTGTGCTTTCCTCAAACGTACTCATTTAATCCTCAGGAGAGTCCCACGAGGTAAGCAGCTTTAGCATTCCTGTTTTACAGATGGAAAAACTGAGGCACAGACCAGCTGTCACATTTCCAGGCTGTCTGGGGCCAGAGTCTGTGCCCTGACCCCCATGCCACGGAGCTCTGGTGAGCCCTGCATCCCCCACTGCTGCCTCACACACTTCGGTTTCTCCTCCACAGCTTTCTCTCAGCTACTCCAGGGTCCCAACCCCATTTCTGTCTTCTTTCTGCAGTTGGAAATGGTCATTGTTTCACGAATGCAGGGCTCTCACACTAGGTATTTAGAAGCCCTTAATGAAGGAATCCATTCCAGAAGATAACACATATGGGCTTTTCTGGTAGAACAGAAAGAATTATTTAGTGGTCAGAGAGAAACTTTTGAAATGGTCTTGACTTTCAGAGCTTGAAAAATGACAACGAAAAGAAGCAGACTTAATGAAATGGCCTTTTAGAACACAGGGCTTGGGGAGGCGCTGAAGTCTGATGCAGAGACCAAGCTCAGACGAGGGCAGTCCGCCTGTCACTATGTTCTTCTAGAATTTCAGCTCATGGGGGCAGGAGTTCTGCCTGTTCCTGCTGTATGGGCACAGAACAGTGCCTGACACATCTTCCTGATCCCCTGCGATGGCTGGGCACCATGCTGGGCAATGGAAGGGCAGTGGCCCATGAGAGTGCTGGAGTTCCTGCACTCACAGAGGCTAGGACTAGAGGGAGAACAGTCCGTTCTGGTCTGGACCTCAGACTTCGGGTAAGTATTAGGGTTCAGGGAAAACTTTTAAAATGGGTGGGATTTCTGCCCAGCCATGGCCACACCTCCTCTAAGGTCCCTCAAAGGCTTGTGCTACAAGGTCTGAGTGGGGCTATTGGGCTTTGAAGGTCACTCACCCCACCAAGGCCTCAGGGGTCCTTCATTCATCCGGCTGCTGGTCCCACCTGGGAGTGGTGCACGTTTGAGTTATGGACCCCCAAACACCTAGAAACAAATAATGTGTTCGTTTCTTTTCACATTTGTTTAGAGAACAAGAGGCTAATTACCACAGTAGCATAAAGGTCAATTAACTATCCACATAATCAGGTTCACCAGGAGCTGCCCTTCTGTCCTCCGTGCCTGTGGACACCTTGCGGGTGGACGGCATTGGAAGCATTTGTCGGATCCACTGTGCTTCCCGGGCTCCTGAGCCAGGAGGGGCTGTGTACAGTGTTGCCCGCACCGTGTCTTCTAATGAAGGCTTTTGTTTTACGGTAGCTGCTGGCAGGAGAGCAGAGGGTGGCAAGTCGTCTCCCACCTCCTTAGTGAATGTTTCCACTGCTGTGACTCCATTTGGATCACAGTTGATTTTCCGTGGACGTTCATACACTCTCCATTCTGGGCAGAAGCAGTGAGGTCTCTGACCATTTCACCAGTGCACTCAAATCCCACCTTTCCATAAAGGTGCCTTCCCCACCCTGTTCTCTCTGATGTGTGCGGCCAGTCCTAGGAAAGCATTTAAGGCTTTCAGCTGTATCAAGGTTGCCTGTGTCCAGCCTGAGCCCAGTGCCTGGCACCCAGCAGGTGCTCTGTAAATCTTTGCCGATGGAGGAAGGCAGGAGGAGGCTTGGCTTCCGCTGTGCATCCAGCCACATCCAGGAGAGAGGAGGATTTTCCTGTCTTGGGTCATGCTGAAGCTCCCCCTGGCATGAGAGGCTCACCAGGCCAGTCATCACCTCTGCCCACCTTCTTTTACCGGATAAGTCGAAGACTGTAGTTGGTGAGGTGAGACTTCAGTGTCCTCTGCGTTATCAGGGAATAAGGACAAGCTCTCTCAGAGAACTGAAGTTGCGATTGGCCTCCCTGCAGATGAAGCCTGGCTCTCAGGCAGGTTGAGGGAATTTCGTCACCAGTAGCAGCAGCCCTTTGGCCCCAGTGACCCCTGGTATCCCTGTTCAGTGTGCTGTGTGTCCACCTGTACTTTGGATCTTTCCATGGTGCCAGCCTGATCTTTTACTTTCACGCAGCTGTTCCACAGCAGGGGCAACAAAACACAACACCACAGCACACCATATCTCAAAACACCACATCTCACTGCATGACACCACATGTCACCTCACAGCACCACACCTCCACTGCACATCTCATCTCACCTTACAACACTGAACATCACCACACATCACCACCACATCACACCTTATACCACCACACTTCACCTCACAACACCACACCTCACCTCAAAACACACACATCACATCTCTCAACAGCACACCTCACCTCACAACACCACAGCACTTACCACACAAGACCATGTCACACTGCATGATACCACACACCACATCACACCTCAAAACACCATACCCCCCACTGCGCACCACACCTCACCTCACAACACCACATCATTCATCACAACAGTATACCTCACCTCGACAACACAACACCCACCACACAAGACCATATCACACTGCACAACACCACACATCACCACACAACACCACACCTCACAGCACCACACATCACCACACAATACCACAACCCCACTGCACAACACCTCTCCTCACAGCACCACACTTTGCTACACAACTCCCACCTCACACCCACCACACGACACCACACCTCAAAAAAACACACCACAGAATACCACACCTCACCCCACAACACCCATGACACACACGCTGCATAATGCTTCATAACACCACACCTCACCTCACAGCACATCACCTTACAATACCACACATCACCTGAGAATACCGCACCTCACCTCACAATAGCACAACCCTCAGCAAACAATACAATACCTCACCGCATAACACCACACCTCACCTCATAGCACCACACTTTGTAAACATTGGGCCACTTTGCCACAAAACTGTATCTCCACTGTGATAATATCACATATCACTTCTGTACAAATACTCAAATCCTGTTTCATATAAATACCACAATTTCTCATTCTACAATGCCATACTTCACATTTTGTTTTGCCACCACTTACAATAAATATTTTACTTTGCCTTCACACATGATTTACATTGAGCCCACCACACCACCACACCACCACCATCTCACCTCCCCATAACACCACCCCCTTACCACACACTACCACACCTCACCACACACCACATCCTTCCCCCTACAATACCACACCTTACCTCACAACGCCATACCCCTCACCACTTAACACCACACCTCACTGCACACCATGCTTGTCACCAGAAAATACCACATCTCATATTACCTCACAACATGACACCCCTCACCACACACCACAACTCACCACACTATACCTTATCGCCCACCTCACAACACCACACCCTGCATCTCACAATACCACACCACATCACACGTCACATCATACTGCACAATACCAAATTTGAGTAATACCACATTTCCTCATCATTAATAACACTACACTTCACTCATTAATACCACATCTTTCATCTTAAAATACCACACCTCATCTCACAAGACCACACCATACCACACAGCGCCACAACAACACACAATACCACACAGCACCACTTCACACTCACCCACCCACTCCAACTCAATTTCAACCCAGTAGTACTTTACCTGTGAATAAATGCTGGGACCACCAGGGTCCCCCAGAAGGCAGTCATAACAATCTACCCAGCTGGAAGAAGAAACAAATGTTTGTTTGGAAAATTTACATCCGCTCCTTCATACTACTCCTTCAAACCGGATAAAAGAGAACTCTGTATAATATACACAGAAACTCCTGTTACTGGCAGAATCTTAAAATATTTATACAGCATACAAACAATACCAAGGAATTTCCTACAAGCTATATATTGACTTCATAAACACAAGGCCATTATGTATTTGTCTTAATTATACACAACAAGTTATTGATTACAGTACAGTAAAATCTGAAGGCAAAAATCACAAGACCAACACTTCTATATACACTATGCTGTTGCAAATGGCTACTGCGATAAACTAGGAGATCAACACATGGCACTGTTAATCTCAGAGGCTGAAGACGCATGGACTTTGGGAACCTGAGGCCTCTCTGTGTGGCTGGAGAAGGAGTTATCTCAGCCTGGTGGGTGTGATGGGTGTATCCCACTGTCCACATAGCAAGGCACTCACCTGGTGGGCCATGTTGCCGGGAGACCCTGAAGCACCTGGGTAAGCTGCTGTGTCCCCAGCCTTGGCCACTTCCCATGTGCCAGTGAGTGATGTTCAGGGTTTGTATTAATCAGGGTTCTCTAGAGGGACAGTACTAATGGAATATATATATATATATATAACATGTGTGTATATACACACACATGTAAAGGGGAGTTTACTAAGTATTAACTCACACAATCATAAGGTCCCATAATAGGCCATCTGCAGGCTGAAGAGAAAGGAGAGCCAGTGCGAGTTCCAAAACTGAAGAACTTGGAGTTTGATGTTCGAGGGCAGGAAGCGTCCAGCACAGGAGAAGGATGTGGGCTGGGAGGCTGGACCAATCTCTCTTTTCACATTTTTCTGCCTGTCTGACTTATAGTCTAACCTCACTGACAGCTGATTAGATTGTGCCCACCCAGATTAAGGGTGGGTCTGTCTTTCCCAGTCCACTCACTCAAATGTTAATCTCCTTTTTTGAACACCCTCACAGACACACTCAGGATCCATACTTTGTATCCTTCAATCCAATCAAGTTGACACAGTGTTAACTATCTCAGGGTTCCTCACAGGAATGTGGTGTTCCTTGCCCTTCCTCTCTCTGCTCTGCTCCCACCTCGAGCCAACATTGTGTCCCTCAGTACCATTTCTATTTCAGATTCCAGTATCTTTCAAAATAAAAAGAAAGTAAATGGTGCTTCTTCCCACAAAATGTTTGTGCATTTCCAAGGTACATGTTTATTTTAATGCCATTTATCTCTGGGAATAAAGGATAACCCCCAACCAGCTGAGTGGATAAAAACCAAAAATGTTCTGTCTTGGTCCATTTATGCTGCTGTAGCAGAATACCTGGGCTGAGTAATTTATAATGTATAGAAATGTATTTGATTAATAGTTCTGGAGGCTGGGAAGTCCAAGAGCATGGTGCCAGCATCTGGTGAGGGCCTTTGTGCTGCGTCATCTCATGGTGGAAAGCAGAAGGGCAAAAGAGGGCAACAGCGAGAGAGGGCAAGGAGGGTTGAAGTTCCTTTTATAACAAACTTACTCCCACAATAATGACACTAATCCCTTCATGAAGACAGAGTCCTCATGGCCTAAACACCTCCCATTGAGCCCTATCTTCCAACACTGTTGCACTGGGAATTAAATTTCCAGCACATGAACTTTGAGGGACACATTGAAACCACAGCACCTTCCTAGTCTCAAGTCCAACTTACTAAGTGATCTTACATATGCTACATGTCATTTATAGGCTCTTAGATTCTGGACAACAGGGTCCTTATGTTGTCTTTGTTAATTTTCAAAGTAAGGCTCAAACACATCTGTTATTACAATAGGTTCTAGAGGGAAGTGGATTGACTATGATAGATTGTCTTCATCAATAACTGAGAGGCAGGAGGACATATGTACATGTGGATGAGTCTAGTTCAGCATTGTCCATGTGACAGCTGGCCCCTCTCTGATCATGCACCTTGAGCATGAGAACTTTGGCAAAGGAGCCATACTGACATTCCCACTGGGAAGAAAAAGACTGCGTGGCCAGCCAGGAGAGGCAGCATGCAGAAGAGACCTGACGTGCTCCTACCTCCAGGGGCTGGAGCCCTTCAGTCATCACCTGAGGTCTTTCAGTGCAACCCTGAAGTGACGTTCCTCCAGAACTCATGTCCACACCCCGCCCTTCATCTGGCTGTGGGTGCCACAGCCACTGCCCCTGCTCTCCAGGCAGGTGGTACACACCTCTTCCCAGTTCCAGTCCCTCTAGAGAAGTTCAGAGGCTTCAGGTTGGTGGCTTGAAATTGGCCGTGATGGGATCATTTTCACCATGGAAACTGGCAAATGCTACAAATCAGGGCTCTATTCTTTTCAAAGAGCATGTTGTTGAAAATTTACTAGCTCATTACTGAATCCATTTGTCTATCTTTCCTACTGTTCAACCATTTCACCATCTGACCATCTATTTACCTCAACCATTAAGGCAAGATGAATCCATTTGGAAATGACCAGGTCAACCAAGGAATTAGATGTAGCAAAACCTTGCCGACACATGTAAATGACTCAAGCAGAATCTCACTTGATTTTAATGATTTTTGAATTTTCCATTTATTTACAGATGTCTCATCCACACTTAAATGGGTGTACATGTTTAGTGAATTTTCTTTGTGGCATCTTTTCAAAGCATTCAGCTTAGATTACATGGACATAGTGCCTCTGTTTTCACATGCATATTTTCTCACAATGAGGCTTATCTAGATACATAAGGCAATGACAATAATAAGCCCAACTGGAACAAATGATTCTGCAGGCAAAAGCGTCCTGCTTTGGGGGTGCACACGATGTACGTGCACGTGTCCACCAGAGGGCGGCGCTCTACCAGGGTGGAGGTGAATAGGAGCCCCTACTGCACTGCTGGGGTCTCTGCCCTCTGTTCCAGGGACTAGGTGCTTCTTCCTGGCAGTCCCAGAGAGTTTTGCAAGGCTCATCCTACACTGAGTCGCGGGTCTTCCAAGACTCGCAATTTCCTACAAGATTGAAATGCAGTGGGAGGTATTGCCTGAGTCCTGTCCACTTCTGGGCAGTGCCTTCTCTCTCCCAACTGCTGAGAGCATTTGTTGCCGGTCGTCTCTGCCCCCTCCTTTAGAAAGAGTGACATGGCCCTCGTTACCTCTTGGTGGTACTGTTGACCAAGTTGCCTGCGTTCCCTGGCTGAGGTCAGGAAGGACCCACGTGGGGACATCTAAAAGGTCATCTCTCTTTGGACTCTTAGATGAATGATCCCAGGAGACAAAATGAAGCTTTGAGTACATTAATTCTAATGTCAAGACTGCTCTGTGTGGCCCAGAGCAGGAGCACAAGTGGAGGCTCAGATGCACACACCTAGGTACCAGAAAGACGTAAACCAAGATGTGAACCAAGGCATCTTGCCTCCCTTCCCCGATGAATCTCACTGGAAAGCTTCTTCCCATCATCCGGCCATATGTCAAAGTGAGAAAGCCTTTATTTGCAGCCCTTGTTTTGTGAATAGACTTTTGTTTCATTGAAAAGAAGGAATGCACTTTTACTTCTGCCTTTTGGGGAAGAGGTACTCTCGTTTTCAGGACAATTGGATAGAATGTGTTTACACAAGAGTGTCCAATTCTAGCTCCATGAAAGGGGGGCATAGTGGCCCTGAATTCAGAGCTCTATGAGGAAAACACCGGGTTTTTCCGTTTGGAGTCAGTTGGCACTGGTCAGAGAGCGGTGTGGGCACAAGACGTGTTTGAACATACCAGAGTTGGTGGTGTTCACCATGCATGTAATTAAAGAAAACATGTTCTGCACGTAGGGCTGTGACTCACCCTGAGCAGATCTTTGCCAAGGTAGATCTTTGCATTTAGGTTCTCCTTCCTCCGGCTGAAGAGGAGGGCAGAAGAGAGAGTGAAGAAAGGATAGTAATATTCTAGCATGTGAGTGTCTCCACCTGATTCCCAAGGGCAAGGCCACCTGTGCTTGCAGCCAGGTGGTTCCCAATGTTGTTTCTTTCCGCACATGGTGCTCTGATGCACACTCGGATTCTGGGCCCCTCGTCTACAATGGCAGCTGCCCAGGAGCATGACCTAGGAATCCCAGAGTCGTGCGTTCTGACTTTGTCACCAGCCAAAGGCCTTAAAGATCAGAGACCTCCATGCCCCTGCCTCTGTGCTCTTCTGTATTGATGAGTGGAAAAGTAGAGCTTATTTGGTAGAATGGTTAAGATCCATTATCTACTAATTTAAAGGAAAGGCTAATTTAAAAGAAAAGAAGGGTTACTTCTCAGGACCAAAAAAAATTAACCGAACTACATTTCCAGATATAGAAATTTCTAAGCCAGGCGTGGTGGCTCACACCTGTAATCCTAGCACGTTGCAAGGCTGAGGTGGGAGGATCACTTGAAGTCAGGAGTTCAAGACCAGCCTGGTCAACATGGTGAAACTCTGTCTCTACTAAAAATACAAAAATTAGCCGGGCATGGTGATGCACGCCTATAACCCCAGCTACTTGGGAGGCTGAGGCAGAAGAATCATTTGAACCTGGGGGGTGGAGTTTGCAGTGAGCCGAGATCACTCTATTGCCCTCCAGCCTGGGCGATAGAGTGAAACTCTGTCTCAAAAACAAACAAACAAAAACAAAAAAACAAAAAAATACCCCAGAAATTTATATTACATATTTACATATTTTAAGCCTGGTGAGTTTGATTAAACGTGAAGTGAAACTTTTTTATGAAGACAACATGTAGAGTCCTGCATCCTCCAATTGCCAATTGTGTGGTGTTGGGAAATAACGTATTTCATGTCTCTGAGGCTCAGCTTTTGTCCTCCTCCTAGGGTGATGAAGGGTAGATGAGGTGAGGTCTTTGTGAGAGGCACCTGGGTGCAGTGGGTACCAGCCACGGACTGGGAGCTCAAATCTCTACCCTCACTGTGATTGGCCGTGGGAACTTAGGCCGTCATCTTCACTGCTCCGAGCCTTTATAAGATGGAGATGACCTTACCACACAGAGGATCCGGTGGATTCTGTAAGACCGTGTGTGTTCAACGCTGGCCCAAGGCATTGTCAGTGCCATTCAAGTCTTTATGGGGATAGGACAGGACCTAGCACACAGTATGTTCTCAGCAGAAAAAAACTTCTTTTTCTTTCTTTTCACCGTGGTTAAACGTCTAGTTTTATGGATATAGAACAAAGGAGCCCATTTCCTGATAACCTCTGATTATTTATAACCTGTAAGCACCTCCTGCTTTTCCCATTTCACCTGAGTGTGGTAAGTCATGAGGAATTATTTCAACAAACGCTTATCACATGTCCAGAAGGTGTCACACTTTGGGGAGATGAAGACAAATGAGACATTTATTTTAGTAAATGTATGAACCCAATAAACAAAGAGACTTTCAGATGCTGTGTGGGGTGCAGGGAGGAGTCACTACGTCCTGAAGGTAGAAACATCACAGCCCGGCCACACACCGCCGCTTGCCTTTGGTCCTTCCCAGATGAGTTCTGATTTCTCGGATGCAGCTCGGATTCTCATCTTGCGTTAAGATTCTCAAAGGTCTTTGCTGCTACTCCATCTTCCAGGACCCTGGATGTGGACGCCTTCTGCTGCGGAGTGTTTGTGTGTTGTCTGGAGCACAGGAATCCTGGGTTACTGCCACCAACCAGCCAAGCAGTGGCGCATCCAGGGAGGTATCAAGGCCAAGGAATAAAGCCAGAAATCTCTCCCTTTTGGTGGCTGTAAGGCGCTGAAACCTGAACAGCTCCAGGAGCTTCATCCTCCCTAGATGTTTTTTATGGGTTAATAAAGTAAATTCCTCCTTTCAAAAAGGATGTATTTAGGAAGCTAAGCTGTTCACTTTTCAAAGTGAATGATCTGTTTTACAGAGCTTAGACGCATGTCCAGCCGCCTGCTGTAAATCCTCTCTGGCTGTAAAGGACAATGTAAACAACGTGGGTGCCGTTTAAACAGTCCTCAGCATGGCACAAGCAGCGCCACTGGAAATGCCTCCATCTTTCTAAAGAGAAACAGATGTTTGAGGAGCGGAGCTGAGCATAAGCCATTCTTCAAACAGAAGATTAAAGCATCTGTCGGGTATGCTGGGCCGGCGACCCTTGGTGGCCACCTCAGCTGGGCCTGCCGGTCACAGCTTCCAGGGTATGTGGTGGAGGAGGGTGTGGGGGGTGGGCGGAGGGGAAGGAGGAAGCGAGTGCTGATGCCCTGGCCTCTTGGTTACTTGTTTCCAGAGTCAGAGTTACAGTGGCCCATGGCCCATCGATGTCCTGCTGGCCTGTCTGCTGTGCCGCCGGCCCATCGGGGGTCCTGTTCACATTCCTGGAGCCTTCCCTGAATGTTGTCCTTTTTATCCCTGAGGCCAGCTGTCACTGAGGCCCTGGACAGAGGGCTCACACCTGGCTGGATCTCGGCGTCCCTGCCCTGTGTCAGACCCTCCAGGGTCCCTTCCTTTTCCAGGCCCTCTGTCCAGAATTCACCTTCTGAAAGACCGGGGTGCACACCACACATGACATTCCTGGGATTCATGGAAAATAAACATGCTCATCTCTTAGAACTAAGAAGGAGAGAGCATCATCCCTGCCTGGCAGCTCAGTAAGAATTCCAAAATGTTGTTGGAAGAAAGGGAATCAGAAGAGAAATTTGCAGGGGATGCCTAGGGTTGAAGAGACCCTTCTTTTTGCTTTCTCTTGTCCCTTCCCCAAACAGGTCCATGATAAGAGAAATTCTTCCTGTGCAGAGCTTTAGTGAGCATGGAGCATGGAGCATGTAGGAGCAAATCTAGACAAGAGTGACCTCCAGTGATGACCATGCAAGGGGGAGACGTGCAGGGGAGGACATGGAGGAAGGAGATGGGCAGGGGAGGACGTGGAAGGGAGGACGTGAAGGAGGGATCTAGAGGAGGGACTGGATGAGGATGTGGATTAGGGAGATGGAGGAAGAACAAGAAGGATGGGCATGGAGGACAAAAATGGAGCAGGGTCGTGAAGGAGGGACATGGTAAAGGTTTCTCTTACTGTGAGCCTTGTGGAGAGGGTCTCTCTTACTGTGATCATCAGAGTGTGGGTCTTCATCACTGTGAGCCTCGTGGACAGGGTCTCCATCACTGTGAGCCTTGTGGACAGTGTCTCCATCACCGTGAGCCTCGTGGAGAGGGTCTCCATCACCGTGAGCCTCGTGGACAGGGTCTCCCTCACCGTGAGCCTCGTG